>NC_081842.1:63726913-63777603 GCF_963259705.1 Myotis daubentonii | reverse complement strand
AAAACAAACTGCTTAATTTGCCACAGTTGGTTCCTAATGGCATTTAACTGTTTTCCAATATAGAACCTTCTCTTAAAAGATAGATTCATCTCTTTTGATGATATGGGCACAATGGGGATCAGGCTTTTATGCTATGACCTTAAGAGACTTTCAACATTCATCTGAAGATCCTGAAAAGCCATATATGGCTTGCAAACATGACTGCTTTGAAAAGGGTAGAACTTATTAGAATATATAAAGTCTGTTTGTTCAAAAAAGAAAATGCCCTCAGTCATTCTGATTTATATTCTCATCATGTATACAAGTTAAGGAAAAGGAATTATCATTCACCTATCATATTCATTTTTTGATAAATATTTTTGACATGAACTATGTGTCAGCTATTATAGTAAGTACTGGTATATAAAAGGTGTGTCACCTAGGATCATTCTCACAAAGTTTACAGAGAGAAAATAATCACAACAGTGATTGAATAAATAAATTATAAGAACGTTTTGAGGTATAAATACAACGCACTCTGAAAGCTGAAGATAGGGGTACCTAACACAGTTGGCAGGTCAGCCTTTGGGTCCAGCCCTGAAATTAACTACTTTGGGTACATTATTTGATTTGATTTTCACATTTGTCTTGACAATTCCATATTACTATTCTCCTTTTTTGGGGGGGCGGAAGGGGGGGAGATGCCGAAGTTGAGGCCAAGGAGGTTAAGTAATTTGTCCAAATGTGCACTGCTTACATGAGGCATAATTAATATTTCAATCTATGTTCATCAGATTCTTAAATTAGACTCCTCTACCACACTACTCTGTTTCCAAGAATGCCTGAGAGTCTGACAAACTATGCTGCACTTACTTGCTTAACCTGCAGGGATCCTAAGTATGTTAAATGTCACTCAGTTGACATTGTCTAACGAAGACTATTGGTGCCAAAGGAATTCTGAAGAAAATCCAATACAAATCAATATTATTTTGGATGAGAACAAATTGTTAAATTGATCCAAATCTTTCTTTTTCATTTCAGAAGGCAATTTCCATGGAAGATATAATCCCATGGGTGTAATAAGAAGCAGAGATCTGGGGCATGGTGAATTGTGTCACTGACTGTGAACAGATTCTTTGGACGGCTTTGCTTCATCTCTCACAGGCAGAGACTCCTGTCATTATTTGATCTCCCCCAAAATTTTGCATGCTTCTTCAGATGAATGTATGTTCCAACAATCCAAGGAGTTTCAGTAAAATACTGTATGTTCACTTTAATTTTACAAATATTTATTGAGCCCCCTCTGTACACATCATTGTGCTAAGTTTTACCTCTTTCATCCAAAAATAAAGCTAGCAGACAACTTAATAACTAAAGGGAAATAATGTAAAGGAGGGTGACATAAGTGCCATCGGAACAAAGTGTCTGAAGGGTTGAATGGGGAAAGGAAGCATTTTTGGTCTCTAAAGGTAGTAGCATTTGAGGTAAAATGGGAAGAGTGGGATGGAGGAAAGACGAGACCTTCTAAAATGTTAATACTACATGTAAACAAGTGGCTGTGGGGGAATTTGGAGCACACTTGTGCACAGTGGCTGCATCTGATGGGAATATAGGGTAGCTGAGTTGTGGGGGAAGGAGTTGGTAATGTGGAGCTATTATTTGAAGGAAACTGGGAACATTAAGAATTTTGAGGAAGAGACTAGAATGTTCAGAAATGTACTTTACAAAGATAAATGGAATGACGATGTGTAGAATTATTTTGATTGGAGGGAAAAGAGACAGTAAATGATGAGAAAATGTGGAAATTATCAAATGTCAACAATGTGAATGAAAGGACAATACTGATGACAGGTACTGAATATGGTTTGTGCTGATTATTGGTGAGAAACTAGATTTTTCATATCTTGATTGTGGTAGTGTAAAATGGTAAACCACTTTGAAAACCTTTTTAATGGTATCTGATAAATTTGAATATATTTATACCTATGATGCAAAAATGTCACTCCTAAGCATGTCCCAAATAAATGTATACATAAAGTGAAAACTTGTGAAAAAGAATGTTCATAGCATTTATAATAGTCCCAATGTTTTGTTGTTTCCATGCAACACAATTGTCCAAATTTAGCATGGGTAAATAGGTTGTGGTGTAATCCACAATGGAATATTATATAGCAATGAAAATGAATGAACTGCCACTACACACAACAACATTGACCAAAAGAAGTCGAATACAAAAGAATACACAGAGTACTATGCCATTCATATACAGTTCAAAAAAGGGTCAAACTAATTATTATGTCAGAAATCAGAATAGTATTAGCCTATGGAGAGGATGAGGGATGATAATTGGGAGGGACAAAAGAGGGTTCAAGAAGGACTAGTCAAGTACTTTTTCTTGTCTGAGTGGTGGTACATGGGTGTGCTGTTTTTTGTGAAAATTTATCAAGGTGTTCACTCGTGATTCATATACATTTGTTATTTATGTCACACTTCAATTAAAAAGGTTTTTTTAGTTGTTTTTGTGTGTTTTTTTTTAAAAAAAGGAGGGAAATGAGAAATGTTACAGAAAGGTAAAGCCAGATATGAACCGGAAGTGAAGCCATTAAGAGGTTTAGCCATTTCAAGTTTCCTTATTTCATTCAAGACAGTACAGTACAGCCAAACATCTAACACTTCAACCTTCTCAGAACCAGATATCACTCTGGAAGATGGCTAAGATAAAGAGGAAATACGGAATTATCTTCTGCTTTCTCATACATACCCATTTTCTTACGTGGTAATTGTAACACAGCAGGAAGACTGGGCATTGAATTAGTTTTCCCAGCAATTTTAGCA
Source organism: Myotis daubentonii (assembly GCF_963259705.1). NCBI lineage: Eukaryota > Metazoa > Chordata > Mammalia > Chiroptera > Vespertilionidae > Myotis > Myotis daubentonii. The sequence goes on along the minus strand of NC_081842.1, from coordinate 63,774,789 downwards.
AGTATTTGTTTCTGTGTGTTTTTCTCTGCTGTAAGGGATTTCAAAAACGATCTCAAAAACCAATGGTCTAATGGCATACAGTCTAAATATTGCTTAGTCAGACTTTATATGCTGTCATGTTCTGCCCTCCTCATTTTCAATACAGATAAATGTAATGGTTATTAATGTGTACACACTCATTATTCAAACAATCTACAGAGGCCTTGCTTAATGGTTGATGATTCAAAACTTAAGTTTGGTCTGACCTTGTTTTACAGGCCAACTATAACTGCATTCACATGATAATAATCGATATGTATTTTAACTCTAAATAAATAAAATACAAAATGTTAATGAAACTTTTCTCTTTTGTGCTGGCTCTGATTTGTCATTTGCAAGCTATTTACAATCATTGTTAATAAACTGTCACCCTTGAGTTGGATTTTGGTTGCTAGGAACTCAGGAAAGAGTCTCAATAGATTGCCCTTTAAGTGCACCAGTATCAGAATTTTCAGCAGAAACCAAAGACTAACAGTCACACAAAGGAGTTAAGTACCCCCTCATTACAATAGATAACTTCCTCAAAGGCAGGTCCTTGAGCACCAAGAGGACAGACTGGCCGCCAGTTTTTCCTCCAGGGAGCAATAGTCTACCTTTATTGTGGATAGATGATGCCTTCCTTCTGGGTTAGCTGCTAACTCATTTTCCCTATATTGAATCCGCTTTCACTATTTAAATGCAAAAACCATTAATATAACAGGCTTGGCATCCAGGGCATGATTAAAGTGTTATGGCACTAATCTATTTTTTTCTAGAATGGGAAGGCAATTTCTGCTGAATCAGAAGGTTTACTCACTATGTATCACTAACCAGGCTCATAATATTTTCAATTCAATACAATGCTCATTTCAGTGCATATATCCATACCAGTGGAGGGGAGTAATGGTATAGACAATCCTATATTTATACAACCTAAGTATATTGATATACTTAGAATTTTGGTGTATTTGATATTTTGCTAACTCATAACATACATAAACACACACAACACACAAGCCTTCAGGGGAAAGATCTGACCTATAAAAGCTGAAACAAATAGCCCAATCAAATTCTTGCTAATTCTTTAATCCTTGTTATATCCCTCCTCAGTGTGAAGCAGAAAATCTACCCGTGTGATGTGCTAGCCTTCCTCATTTTCACCTTTCCAATACTAAGGGAATTAATTGATTGTTTTGTTTTAAAAGGCTTCCTGCAGGGTTGTAGACAAGCTGGGTAAATAAAAATAAGCATGAGAGAGTAAACTGTGTCTTTACATGATATTATAGCTGCTTAATTATGTTAATAGAGACTCTAAAACAATTATAAGATGACTGTTCCTATTTATGCCACTCTATTGGTATAAAATGTACTTCCCTCTTCTAGGCTTAATGGAATCTGCATTATAGGGCTCTACTTATTTTCTCTGTTTTATTCCTTTTGGCCATTTAATTTGTTTAGTAATAGGTATCAGAGGAAAAGTGAAATAAAGAAGGCGACCCAGACTAGTCAGGGGAACATTGATTGGAATATTAAGAAAATTTTTAAATGTCAGACACCTGTACTAGTGTCCCTATTATGACTAAAGTTCAATAGGTGGGAATCATTTATCCCTGGCCCTTCCTTTTGGTGAAGTTAGAGAAAGGGGGGGAGGAATACAATAGAAAAAGATGGTGTTAAACAGTTGAGCCTGAATTATTCTGTTTTTCTTTTCAGCCTGCAAATGTGTTTTTCTACTACGTCTACAAATCACCCTGGAATCCATTTGGCCTCTTTCTAAACCCAGCCATTCACCTCAACTATAGTATCCTGAGCTCTCACAGCTTTAAAGTTTAGCAAGAGGAAGAGATATAAGGGAAAGGAAAAGTGTATGTATTCAATTGAGGGTATGCTGTGTCCCAGAAACTATGTCAGGTGTGATCTGTTCATGTAATTTTCAGGAATAGATATTTTATTGATGTTCAGATAAGTTAAATAACGTGTCCAATTTCACATTTGTTACTAGGTAGCAAAGTCAGAATTGCAACCAGGCTGTCTTATCCAAAGCCCGTGACTTTTCCAGTACAATACTAAAAGGTACATGTACATTACTATATATTACCACCCAGTTTTTATCGGTGTTGTCATGAAAATCATTAAACTTACCTTAACGTAAGATCAATATTTTATTTTAAAAGCTTGGAAAACAGTTATTTCAGCAGTATTTCTAATTTCTTCATTTCTAATGCAAACTACTTCAAATGAGTGGCTTTATCGCTGCAGTGATCCTATTTCCAATGCAGTGTACTGAAGAGGAAAGGTTACAATGGTGATCATGGAGAGATCAGTGCACGTGTCAGTATTGGGACAGAAGATCAATTGTAAGCATTGTGAGTTCTCCTTGCCCAGCACCCCAGGGACTCAACTGCAATCCCATTCTGCTTTCAATGCCTCCTTTCTCTCTGCTCCTGAATAGCCCTGTTTGAAAGTAGCTGTCCAAAGTTCACGCAGGACTGGCTCGAGCTCAGAGAGTTCAAACATTTCGTTGAGCTAAGAACCTGGAAGGGCAGGTTATTGTTATTTTTTTTTCTCTGTCATGGAAACCACTTGTGACTTCTAAATGAGGATGGCAAGATTTCAGATATAGTATTTCCTGCTTCCAGTCAAGTCAGTTAATACTGTAATTTACCATGTTAATGGTACCATTTGTCCCTTCTGCTCTCACCCCACATGCAGACACAGCAGTTTAAAAGGGGTTGCATAAACTCTGCTTCAACTAAGGGGGAGAAGGGTTGAGATTATAAATAATGCACTTTGCAGAATAAATAATGCACTTTGCAGAATATAAATCAGCATCCTCAGATATCGACTCTGAAGACATTTTGGCAACCTCGATGGCATTACCATGAGTATGTGACTGTAAAGAGCATGGCTAAAGTACTTAATGCTATATTTCATATCACATGTTATATAACTTCAAGTGAATTTTTACATTACTAAAATAATAGATCAGAATATAATCTGGTCATTGATTATTAGGAGTACCTGCACAAATAGAATTGCTAGCAAACTGTATATGTTTTTAGTCTAAACAATTTCAGCAAGGAAAGTTTTCAACCTTGAACTGCCCAAAGCTAAGATTACTCTAATCATCAGCTATCCTCTGTAGTTTTCTTCTCTTTTAAAATCTGCCTTTATTTGCCAGTCTAATCAGAAATCACAAATTGCAATTTCAAGAAGACACAAAGAGACAATGTAAACTTTGATCCCCAGTGTTTCTTCTTGTAGAACTCCAAAAAGCAGTTTCAAGTCTTACAAGTTCTCTTTGCTGGCAATGATTAGAAGCCCAGTGGCTGCCACAGTAATTGCTCCATAATCATATCTGTAAGACCCGACCTGGTTTATGCACACAATCTATATTCTAATAGCAGTCAACAGGTCACAAGTTAATAAAAATACCATTAGCGTCCCCCTGTGACTAAGGAAGAGAGATATTCATCTTCCTAGGCCACAGCGGGCCAATATAATTTCCTTGGCTGTTAGTGTAATTAACTGTGCTGGCCTGTGGGTTTCCCTGGAGGACAGTGTGGGCACAGGATGACCTTGAAGACAGCTCTGCATGGTACTCTGCCAGAGGGGACAGTTTCTCAAGGGTCCAGGTTAGCTCTGAGTTGGCTTCCTTGGAGGATAATATGCTTATGTATCTGTGCTGGACACTACAAGCATTTACAAAGAGTTTCTGTTTTCCCAGGTACAGTTGCACATAAACAGAGCAATCGGCAAATTTGTGAAGTTGATTGCTTTCCTTTGATGCCTCCAGCCTCCTTATTTGCTTCTCTTTTCAAGACCAAGACTTTCCTGTAGACACAACTTACCAAAATTCTCTCTTATCTGATCATAAAACAAAAGCATTAATGTCAATTAAACTTTGAGCAATGTACCATCCCACTAAAGTATAAAGCCTCGTATGGTTTTACATTCTGAAAATGGCTATTTAAAAAAAAATGAATAGAAAATGTTTTATTTCTCATTAAAAGATGGAAGCTAGGGATTCGAGACCTGAGGAAAGCCAAAGAGTATTGCCTCTTGTCTCTGAGATTCCTCCTACTGACCCTCAGAGTAAATGTGCTTGATGACGTTTGGAGCTGTGCCTGGGGACAGGAGAAATGGATCAGGAAAGCCAGCGAGGAGTCCTTTCCCTTCCTCCTGTCAATCATGGCTCTACTGTTTCCATTGTACAACTTCCAGTTTCTCACTGAAATATGGAAAAGATACCAAAATGCAGAGAATATTATAAATGCATCTGTAGCCATCGCTTGGCATTACATATCTTACGTTTTTGCCATGTTAGCTCCTGATCTTATTCTTTTACAGATACAGATGGCCTTTCTTTTCCTCCAGTTACCTGGGTAACTGACATCCTAAAGCTTTGCTAATGTTAGAGTTATTTTACTGGTAAGCAACCTGTAGTTTAGTTCTTCATGGTTTTAAAGTTTATATGATATCTATCACCCTAGTTACTAGATGCATTGTGTCCCCTCCAAATTCAAATGTGGAAGTCCTAATCCATAGTACCTTAGGATATGACTGTATTCGGAGATAACTTACTGTCCATTTCAGACTAAATATTTGAAGTTGAGCATGTGGGGTTTTGTTTGTTTCTGTTACCTGGGCTGTATAAGAAGAAGAAAAAATGTACTCAAAGTTAAAATCACTGGTTAATTCAAAGCCATTCTCCTTAATGCTCTTTTATGCAGCAGGATTCTTACAAAATATTTCTTAAAATAGTTGCATAGTTTTACCAATTCAGCATTAAAGAAATGGCTTTTTTATTGAATGTCCCTGAATTCTGAAAGTACTTTCTTATCTCCTTAAACATTACTCCTAGGTAACTCCCCCTTGAACTCATCCCAGCAATCACAGTCACCAGGAAAAAAACCTCTTGATAATATAACAGCTGTTCATTTGTTAAGGAGGAGGCAGATTTGAGAGCTGTTTCCTGGGTGGATCAACTCCAGGACAGAGGTGCTTCAGAGTCAATATTTTGCAGCAGAGCAGTGCACTAAAGCACTTCTGAGGCATCAGGGAGCTGCGAGCCAGCAAAATTCCTACAGTGCACAACCACATCCGCCCCCTTTGAGCCATGCCGTTTAATTCCTAATGTCTGCTATTTGGGTAATGTCAGAACACTGGGGAAATAACTGAAAAGCTGTAATAGGTTTTAAAAAAAGTATACATGTATATGTTGAGCATGGGAAGAATGTTTGGTTTTATGTAAAAGTGTGTTGATTTTCAGTAGATCCTTCACTTGGTTGCTAAAAAGTACTATGAAGACATCTATAAAAATGCATGAAGTAACTCATAAAAATACATAGAGCAGCACATAGGAAATAGTAGAGGGGCCATTGCGTACACTTACTAGCTAATCCTTTAAGACCAAGCACTCACTGTCCCAGGTGTCTGGAGTTTTTGGTTGCTGATGGCCCATAGTTGGGTCCATCCCTTTCTAGGAATTGTCATTAATTAAAGTGCATTACCCAAGGTTACACTCCTCTCCAGGGGGCAACCTCCACCTAATAACTGGTCAACATGGTGATACAAGGGCCTGGTCTCCTTGCTTTAGTTGGGACAAAGGAGCCTCCTAGCTCCAGAGCTCTCAATAGTATTGGCTGTGGCTTCTGTTGTAACTGCACTACTGATCAAGTTCAACCTCTGCTCATCCTGCATCTTTACCCCTCACAGGTGGTGTTTGCAAGGGCCCTTTCCCAAATCTCTACAAATAATTCTCCGTGTCAGTGTCTTTCTCAGGAAACCTGACATTAGACTGTTGATACCAGAATTGAGCCTAGGAAAGAGTTTAAAACAGGATCTGGGAGCTAAATTACTCACTAATCAGCTGGCAATGATTATGCCCAATGAGTAGAGGGACTGAGCCAGTCACTTGACATTTGCCATTCTCTGCCATGGGTCAGTGCTGGCACAATATATACATGGTGGATTAGCCATGGTAATAGGAATGGGGGCTGTGTGTGAGTCCAAACACCATGGGCTCCCACTCACCAAATCTGACATAGCTATTGCTGCTGCCAAATGGGCCCCCCTCCCCCTATGGCAGGAGGAACAATGATAGCCCCTGGCATTCCATTAGGCCAGATGCACTACCTCAGGTGTTTGAGAGGTTTGTGGGAATACTAATTATAAGGACTATGGAATCAGATAACTGCAGTGCCTTTGAGAAAGACCACAAAAGGCTAACAGTGATTAATCATCAACATAAGGTAAAGTGTGAGTGCCAGAAAGCCTTCTTGGCAACATGTGGACTCTTCTCTGACAGGAGGACAGAAAAAGCTGAGGATCAGACCCAAGACCTAATTATAAGAATAGCAATGTTCCAAAAAAAGTTGAATTTCCAACCCTAGCAAGTTTGCTACCAAGGTCAGGAGTGGGACTCTGCGTCTGAGGATAGAGACATCTGGAAGGAGCTCTCAAAGACTGAATTCTTGCCCTAGCTGGTTTGGTTCATTGGATAGAAGCGATCCCCAGTAGGGGATGTGCAAGAGGCAGTTAATCAATGATTCTCTCATCATTGATGTTTTCATTTCTCTCTCCCCCCTCCCTTCCTCTCTGAAATCAATAAAATAAAATAAAAAAAGACTGAATTCTCATGACACCTAAGCACTCTAAGCTTCTAGAAGAATCCCATGTGGTTACCTACTAAAATCTAGTGCTTACGCCTTATTTCTAGTGTTCATGCCTTGTTTGTAGATAATGCAAAGGTGTGTATATTGCAAGACAAGCCCACTAAGAGTTACCACCATCTTTCCTTCTAGATATCAGGAAAATAACTGGTAGGAGAAGAATACAGACACCTAGAGTTTTAGAGCAAGGCCATGATATCTACAGCAAAGAATTATACATTCTCTGGCAATCAACTTCTGGTCCCTGATAGAAATGGACTGCCTGGTGGTGAATATCAACTAACCATGAGGCCCAAGCTGCCAGCCATAAGCTGAGTTCTGTCAAAATAACCAAGTCATAAGGTAGGGTTGGCTCAGCACTAATTCATCATAAGATGGATGTGTGGAATTTAAGATCATGTGAAAATAAGGACAGAGAGTACAAAAAGACCTCATGTTTTCTACCTCTTCCTCAGTTTACACCTATGGGTACATCTGGTATGTCTGTGTGTGTGGTGGGGCTGAGAGTAGAAGGAGAGTCTCTTATGACCAATTGATGAATAATTAAAAAGTCTGAGCTTGGATGATGAAGGGGACACTGCAATATTTTAATGCAAGCTAAAGGTCCATTACAGTCCTATCCAGGGGTGAAGGAAAATTCTCTCACTGGGCAGAGATTTGGGTGGTAGATTTATTTATAAATTTTGTGTGACAGTAGATCTGGCATGAGATAGACACATAGTGGGCATCAAAGGAAGTAGGGGAATGGCTTTGGTGGTTGGTCCAGGGCCTGCACGGAGAATGATGAAAAGATTGAGTCCAAGGACACCTGGAGAAGACTGTGGATGGGCTTCTGGAAGCCACAGAGTGTGAAGAACTCTGAATCAGACGGTGACATTCACCAAAGAGCAGCTACCAAGGAAGAGGCACTAATAAAACCAAGTAGAGGGACTGAGCCAGTCACTTGACATTTGCCATTCTCTGCCATGGGTCAGTGCTGGCACAATATGTACATGGTGGAGTAGCCATGGTAATGGGAATGGGGGCTGTGTGTGAGCCCAAACACCATAGGCTCCCACTCACCAAATCTGACATAGCTATTGCTGCTGCCAAATGTCCAAACTGTCAGCCACAGAGATGGATGCTGAGTTGTTAACATGGCACCACCCCTCAAGGAGAGCAACAAGTCAGCTGGTAAAAGTTGGCTACAGTGGGCGCCTTCTATCCTTTGACTCAATGAGTTAAGCTCCATATGCCATCTCAGAATCTGAAATGGTACAGTCCTATCCAATTCTGCTTCTCTCATTCCACACAGGTGTTGTTCTGAGAGCGCTCCACTATAAATCTCCTCAAGCAGATTTCTGTCTCATATCTGTTTCCTGGGTGATCTAACCTAAGACAGATGATAAGGACCAGGACTTCCCCACTGATAGAAGTAATTACCTTCAGAAGAGAACATTAATTAATAACTATGGTCATTTTTCCACATCTGCAAATTCAGAAAAATGGTATCACTTCTTATTTGAAATAAAAATTTTCTTTGTGCTCAAGGGTGAGCTGGCAGTAATAATTTGGAGAGAAATTATTTTATTCACATTCTATTGAAATGACGCATTGTCTCTGTCGTGACCTGAAAAGTCACAAAATTAGGTCTTAGTATGGATTCCACATACACATACCATCTATCAGAGTACTTCAAGCAAATGGTACTACCTCATTTTGTGCATTACAAATGGAAAGTTGGGAGAGATTAGCTGTCTTGCCAAGGGTGCCTGACCAGGTTGGTGCTGAAAGGGAAGTCAGAAAATAGATTTGGCGACACTTAGTGTTTCTTTCCATCAGTATGATACTCTTCTTATTCTTTAAAATCTACTAAAGTCTAAGTAAGACAAATCATTTTAATGGGGACATTCCACCTATTTCTAATGAGCTATTTGCTAAGTATTGTGTCCAATTTTTGGAATATTTTATATCATGCTGATATTTCCCCATGAGAAAAGGAGGATTGTAACTAGGCTAACTTTTCTTGGAGAGAGAAATGAAAACAAATAGCCTTGAAGTCCACCTTAAGTAAAACTAATCTTAAAAAATGGAACAGCATATCTGCCCTCAATTTTCTATGGAAAACAGAATATTTTTAGAGTCAAGAAGATCTTTAATTTAGATTTCATTAGAAAGCATTTTTGATTCTAATATATTTCAATAGTCACAACCTTCACCATCAGGTTAATATTCTCTAATAAATCCAAATCTCTTGAGATTACATTTTTCTTCATTACAACATTTTTCTATTTTTAGCAGAAATGAAAAATAAACTTGAGATGGTATCAGTATGTTCTTTGAACTACAGTTACAAAATTGATATTCTATGTGACATATTTATAACTAAATTATCTACCAACAACAAGTTGTATCTCTTTACATTCCAAACAGCTAACTAGACTTAAGAAATGAAATATACATAGCTAATAAATAACCCAGGTGGAACTCACTTTCATAGTCTATCACATCTGTCTTTATCATAAATTGAAAAACATAGGTAGTATACAAAATGTGCAGAGTACAAAATAATAGCTTGGCACCAAAATTAGTAAAATTGGCCAGTTTTTTTTAATAAGAACATTACATACATGAGAAAAATCCAGATAACTTTATTTAATGGCAGAAATACACTACATTTTAAAATAAAGAAGTCAGTAGTATTTTAAGAGCCATAATCAGTTTGCCTTTCTTAGAATAAGGATGACTTTTTTTATTGATTTCAGAGAGGAAGGGAGAGGGAAAGAGAGTTAGAAACATCAATGATGAGAGGTAATCATTGATTGGCTGCCGCCTGCATGCTCCCCACTGGGGATGGAGCCGGCAACTTGGGCATGTGTGCTTGACCAGAACCGAACCCGGGACCTTTAGTCTGCAGGCCAATGCTCTATCCACAGAGCCAAAGCAGCCAGGGGAAGGAATACTTTTTAATGGTTGAAGTATTTGACTTATTATAAAAATTATGAATGTGAAGGTATGCTCTCCCATATGAAAACTTAGCCAATGTGGCTGTGCCCGGAAGAAATCAACTCATAACACTGGTTCTATTTCTCAGCTGGGTGACATGAGAAAACTTACTTAGCTTCTCTGTGCCTTTTTATTTTATTAGACCAAAATTTATGGGGGACAGCTGATTGCAGTCCATCTAGTCCTACAATTCTATGGCAATTCTTATTTTCCCAGGCTTGTTACTTTAGGAGATATAAAATATTTGTAATTTCAGAAATATTTATTTGGTACAAATTACATTAATAACTATTTCGATTCACATGGAACTTTACAAGTATTTTTTACATTATTTACCTCAATTAATACCCACAATAACGCTGTGAGATGGGTAACTGTATCTCCATTTTATAAATGAGAGAACCTATGCTTGAAGAAGGTAACAGAGTATCAAAAGGCAAATAGGACTCAGAACTGGATGTCTCACTCCAAGGCTGCTATCCAAGCTATCCACCATGTAGAGCTTCTCTGTAGGCGATTTCATTTGGCTCTAAGAAGTAATCATTACTCCAAAATAATTTCAGGATTCTCTTGACTGGGCAGTGGAGGACCAGGACTGACGAATATACTGAAAACTCAAGACTACTTATATGCATAAGTAGTTAATCCCATCTGGATAAATTCCCCTACTTAGACAGGCCTATATTTTTATTATATTTCCATATGTAGTTTAGATTTTAGAAAACTGGGAAAATTATTTAAATCTATGTTTTAAACAGCATGATGTCTATTTTACCTAATACCTATTCTCTTAAAGACTAAGATGTCCTTTGTATTTCTTAACCACACCTCCCCCACTCCAAATTTAAAAAAAGGGCTTTTATGGTTCAAAAATATTAGGGAATGCTGGCCTTAATTAATGCTAATCTTAATCAATGCTAAAGTTACTCAGGATGTCTTTAGTAGAAGGTATTTCAAAGCCTTTAATATGTTACTATGCTTGCGAACTACTAGTATGTAACAGAAGACAAATATTTAGTACTAGGGGCCCGGTGCACGAAATTCGTGCACTGGGTGTGGGGCGGGGGGGAGTGTCCCTCAGCCCAGCCTGCCCCATCTCACATACTGGGAGCCCTCAGGCGTTGACCCCCATCACCCTCCAATCGCAGGATCGGCCCCTTGCCCAGGCCTGACGCCTCTGGCCTAGGCGTCCGGCTCGGGCAGCGGGGACCCGCAGCTGCAGCGGCCCCGCGTTCGTGGGCTCCGCTTTAGGCCCAGGCAAAGGGCCCCTAGCTCCTGGGACTGCCAGCTTCGACCGTGCCCAGCTCCCATCGCTGGCTCCACCCCTACTTCCTGCTATCACTGGCCAGGGCGGCAAAGGCGCCTGATTCTCCGATCATGGCTGGGGGGCAGGGCAAAGGCGGCCCCAGGGCCGCCTTTGCCCTGCCCCCCAGCTCTTAGCTCCCCCCTGGGTTTCCGATCACTGTCAGTGGCAGGGGGCTTCTTCCTGCTTTCCCTTTCGCCTCCCTGCATTGTGCCTACATATGCAAATTAACCTCCATCTTGTTGGCAGTTAACTGCCAATCTTAGCTGGCAGTTAACTGCCAATCTTAGTTGGCAGTTAATTTGCATATAGCCCTGATTAGCCAATGAAAAGGGTATTGTCGTACGCCAATTACCATTTTTCTCTTTTATTAGTGTAGATATCTCAAATTTATTGGACCAATACCTTTCTTTAAAGAAAGCATAATATCTTATCAAACTTCTATTCATTAGAATACAGTTTGAAATTATTTATTTCAAATTCTACATGTTATTAATGAGTAAACTGTAAACCAGAGAGGTCTAAAAAATTAAAGTGTTATTTTCATTTCACATATATATTTCTGTAAATTAATATGAACATTAAAAAAAAATTGTCACCTGATACATTTATACCTATTTGGCACAGTCAAAGTCAATATGCATCGATCTAAATAATGTTTAGTAAAATGTCTTTCCAAATTAGAAGTAGTCACTTACTAGAGCATGTTTCACCATAAATTCAAAATATTTCTATATAATGTTGATTTTCATCAGGGCGATTGAACTTTATAAAATAATTTAATGTTTTATTTTCTTTTACAAATGCTAGAATCTTTCTAAAACAAGACATGTTTTAATAGAAAAGAGAAACAAAATCATAACAATCGAGTGCCATAGTTTGCTCAGCACTTACCATACAATGCTTTTATTTTGTTCTCAAGGTTAAAATGTATACATGATTAGCTCTGTTTACCATAGGAGATGAAAATAAGGCTCAGAATGTCAAGTGAGATATCCTATCACATGATCAACTGGTAGTGGAGTCAAGATTTTAATGCAGTTCTGTGTCCAATTTCTTTTTTATGAAATGGGAGCAATATCTAATTATGTCAAATATGATATAAATTAGAATGTTTTATGTAGCATAAAGTTCTCATATAGATACAAATTACTATTGCTATTTTCAGTGAACTTCAAACATATCTTAGCACTGTTCTTGATTTTCAAGTCTTCTGATAACATACACTTAAAGAAAAATATCCCCATCAGGGAAAAACAGTAAAAAAAATTCATGGATTTTCCTTTTGTTGTTTTTGTTCTAAAGTTTCCATATAACTTTTAAAGTTGCACTGCAGGCCTTGATCATATTTGTTGGTTAAGCATGTGTAAAATTGAACATCTTTAATGAGAAATGCAAGATTTATGGGATTAAAAATTGCTTTGGAAAATTAAAACAAAATTTCATTTAATAATGGTCACCATTGGCCTATAATCAAGGTAGCAACTTCTAGGCAAATAAATAAATAATTCTCTGGTTTTATTTGACGTGTAAGCAGAGGATAATCTAGCAATTTTTTCATTATTCTTATCTGCTGGGCCTTCTACTGCTCAACTCCATAATGGAAAAGCTGAATATAAATAAGCAAAATGTGTTTATATTACAGTATATTTTAAATAACCTAGATCAGTTTGTGCTTACTTTCTAATTGAAACTGTTTATATCTACTTTTTTTTTACATTCTGTGCTTCCATATAGTAGACATTAATGGATTAATATATAATAACTCTCCACTTATTCAGAAGAGCCAGCTTGTCATAAGGCCTCAGAGAAGCCAGAAATACCCCAACACCCTGCATTAAAGCTCTTAGCTATATATGTGAAACTATTGACTCTTTAAATTTGCCATTATTTTAAGGTCTAGTTCTCTCACTTCTCACCTTCTGATAGATTGGTAGACGCAAAGGTCAGAAGCTGTCTAAGGAAAGTAAAGCACGAGCAGAGGTGATGGCTGGCAGCCTTTTACCACGGTGTCCAAAAAACGTGGTCCATAATGATTGTCCTCATGAAGAAAGGACTCAATGATGTTAATGATGCTTGGAATTTTCTGGTTAAGTCATGCATTTCAGAACGATTGCCCTCAACTGTGGTTAAGTTCAGGTCACTGTAAAATTGAGGTGTGTGTGATTGTGTGTGTGATTGTGTGTGTGTGTGTGTGTGTGTGTGTGTGTGTGTGTGTGTGTGATTGTCAATGCCTTGTTAAAGTAGGCAGCATTTGAAAAGGATCTTAGTGAAGGAAACAAAAACCATCAGGAAGATAAAAATAAGGCATATATTTTGAGAAGAAGGGATACCATAATCCAGTTTTTTTGTGACTTGAAAGAGGGGTGAATGGTGAGTTGCCTATTATAACTGGAATAAGTGAGAGGGTTACCAGAAGCCTGGCTCCATCTTTCTTTTAAGTCTTTAATTATTGTTAAAGCATCCTTCTTCCCTACAAACTAAAGGACTCTACAATGGGGAATCACTAGTTATATATATACTAGAGGCCCAGTGCATGGATTTGTGCACCAGTGGGGTCCCTCAGCCTGGCTTGCACCCTCTCACTATCTGGGACCCCTAGGGGGATGTTGGACTGCCAGTTTCAACACGATCCCTGCAGGCCAGGCCAAGGGCCCCACCAGTGTGTGTATCCATTCACTGGGCTGGTTTCAGCTCTATCCCCACAGGCCAGGCCAAGGGACCCCATCAGTGCATGAATCTGTGCACCGGGCCTCTAGTATGCATATAAGATCTTTGGTTCATCTCTTCCCACCCTCCCCCCTCCTCCCTTCCCTCTGAGATTCATCAGTCTGTTCCATGTTTCCATGCCTGTGCATTGAGCATCTACCCCCTGGTGGTTAGTGCACATCTGATCTACTGCTCGAACAATTGAATGGTCGGACGGTTGGGCGGTCTCTTAGGCTTTCATATATATGTAAATTGTTGTGATTAAAGAGCCTGTGATATGGTTTAGTTAGAAAAATAAAGGAATAGAATATGCCCTAGTATGCAAAAAGATAAAAAAAGTCACCAATCCATGCAAAAACAATCTATCATAAGCCATGGATTGTGCTACTTACTTTTTTTGCATCTCATTTCATCTAATTTTCATAAGAGTCATAAATCCCCACCATTGTTGTTATTCTTATTTCAGGTAAGAAAACTGAAAATCAGAAAAATTCATTGACTTACTAACAGACATAGAGCAATTCAGTGCCAAGCTCAGATTTCATACTCAGATATGCCTGGCTTCATATCTGTGTGTTTTTCATCACACTGTATTAGCAGCTTGGGAGAAGGAACTTTGCAAAAGGAAAAGGAGTACACAATCAAAAACATGGCTTCTAAACTTTGCCTACTGCAAAATAATAGTGGTTTGAAATCCTGAATAGATTATTACAAATGAATTAATGAATAAATACATGTTGGACAAAAATTATGTGCCAGTGATAATAATGACATGCACTCTTAATTGAGCATTTATTATAGGGAAAGCAACATATTTTGCATACCCTTCTACACAGACACTGGGGCGGTGGGGGCTTGCCTAAGGTGGGAATGGTTGTGGAGGGGGAGGTCAATTGGGGAAAAAGGAGACATATGTAAAACTCAAGACGATAAAAAAAACAAACAAGTAGCACAATAAAAAAATAAAAAAGAAAAAAGAATGACTATTCATATATAGGGTATGGCAAAAGTAGGTTTACAGTTGTTCATATGGAAAATAATATAATAATTAATAAATAATAATACAAGAATAAACTCTTCTTTGCATACTCACAACTGTAAACCTTGGGGTAAATTTTTGCTCCACGCTGTATTAAAAATGAGGAAACGGTGGCTAACATATCTACACTAATAAAAGAGAAAAATGGTAATTGGCGTACGACGATACCCTTTTCATTGGCTAATCAGGGCTATATGCAAATTAACTGACAACTAAGATTGGCAGTTAACTGACAACAAGATGGCGGTTAATTTGCATATGTAGGCACAATGCAGGGAGGCGAAAGGGAAAGCAGGAAGAAGCCCCCTGCCACTGACAGTGATCAGAAACCCAGGGGGGAGCTAAGAGCTGGGGGGCAGGGCAAAGGCGGCCCTGGGGCCGCCTTTGCCCTGCCCCCCAGCCATGATCGGAGAATCAGGCGCCTTTGCCGCCCTGGCCAGGGATAGAAGGAAGTAGGGGTGGAGCCAGCGATGGGAGCTGGGCACGGTCGAAGCTGGCAGTCCCAGGAGCTAGGGGTCCCTTGCCTGGGCCTAAAGCGCAGCCCACAATCGCGGGGCCGCTGCAGCTGTGGGTCCCCGCTGCCCTGGCCGGATGCCTCAGCCAAAGGTTTCCTGCAGGGGCAGGGGCAGAGCCCGCGCGATCGCAGCACCCCCCACTGCCACTGCAGGTCCCCGCTGCCCGGGCCGGACGCCTAGGCCAGAGGCATCAGGCCTGGGCAAGGGGCCGATCCTGCGATTGGAGGGTGATGGGGGTCAACGCCTGAGGGCTTCCCAGTATGTGAGAGGGGGCAGTCTGGGCTGAGGGACACTCCCCCCCCACCCCCCCCCAACACCCAGTGCACGAATTTCGTGCACCGGGCCCCTAGCTTTAAATAATTTTGCAACCATGACATAATTTTAAGTGGTGAAACTAGATGAACTAGTCTGTGCTTTCCCCCACTTTGGTATGGTGCTTCCCTAATAACCCAAAAAGGATTAAGTTTAGTTGAAGAAAATAGGAATTAGTATGAGATTAGAAAGTGAGTACTTAATGATGTTTGCAGGAAACAACAGATTTCTCATCACTATATATAATCAGCTGTTTGTGTAGACATCTATCTTTGAAAATAGAAGCACCATAGTGCTTTGTGATGTCCCTAAAATGATATAATTAGCTGTAAGAAGGAAGTCACTTTAAAAGTCTATACTGTACAAGCATCTGCTATTGTTCTCATTTTTATAATGACTTGGAACTGCCAGCTTTCTACTTTATCCAAACCCAATGAGACATCGGGGCAGTTTGTAACCTAGTCAAAATTATTAGCAATGAAAAAAAATGAATTACCACAAAATTTGCTTAAGATTTTCAAATGATGTGGTTAAGGAAAAGACTGAAATAACTTCTTAGAGATCTAGTTCTCGCGTTGGGTCTTCCAGGAATTCAGCATATGACTACGTATGCATCACTTACATGACCAGGCCCCCCTCATATGTTACAATGTTGGTTCTACCATTACACATTTCAATAGTCTGAAAGAACTGTAGACTGGGATAAAAAGAGTGCTTCTTAACTGTGAAATATTGATCAACTTAGATCCTTTGAGTCTTATTTTTTCATCTATAAAGTTTTGCTATCTGGTTGGTCTACCGAATAAAATTGTGTTGAGGATTAAAATGAAATAATGAACTGAAAGTGCACTAAATTCTATAAAATGCTGCAAGTCATAAAACAGTTCACACAAATGTCTTGTACATTGTAGACATATTAAATATTTATGGCATGGATAGCAGACAAGGGGCCAGTATTGAATAAGGTTTAAGAGTGTAGCCCTTGAGTCTGACTGCTTGGGTTTAAACACTGACTTCACAGTCAGTCTTTCCTAGGTGATAAATTAACCACTCTGTGTCTCTGTTTTCTTCTGTATAAAACAGAAAGTAGTATCTTCCTTGTGGGCAGTTATTGAGGATTAAATAAGACATTCCATGGAAGTTGCACATGTAAGTATGCTATTAAATAGAAAAAGTTATGAATGTTACTCTTTTCCTGAGGTTCAAATGAAACCAGTAAAAGGAAGGAAGAGATTTAGGAGGCCTCCTTAGATTCTCCTGCCCTCCAAGAGCTTATGAGTGTGTCGATGGAGGATGGTTAATTTGCATTGACACAGATGATTTGAATTCACAGCTTCTGTTGCAGACCTAGTATTTCTGAAATGATTAAACAACGGAACACTATCTAGGAGATTATCCAGGACCAGAGCAAGACACTAAAACCTTTCCCATTGCTCTGTTTTTTTCTAAACCCCAAAATGAATACTGAAAGTCAAGGACAATAAGAGAAGCAGAGGGGGTAAAAAAAAAGTAGGGTAGAATATGCCAGTAATTTTATGGATTGTGCTTATGACATAGAGCATAATTGGACAATTAAATGCATGTTCTTTTCTCTGCTGAGAACATCCTTTCCTCCTTTTCCTATGAACCTCAGAACTTCTTCCAGCATCCATGAGTCCCTATGCCCTACTCTGGCTGTATTTTATCAAATACTAAAACTATCTGTTTGCATATTGGTGAAGCCTTTCCATACTATAAGTTCCTCAAAGACAAAGACTATACTCATATCTATGTCCCTGAGAGATTACTTGGCATAGATTAGGAACTCAATAAATTTTTATTGTTAGACTAAATTGTTGTTCTACTGATCATACTAATATATCTTAAATTTTAAATCACTTTTGAAAGAAGTTCAAAATCTACTCCATAATTTTCTTGACTAAATTTATATTCACAACATTTTATTTTTAATCATTCCTATTGGCACAAAACAAACATCCATTAACATTCAGAGAGAAAAAAATGTATCCATTCTACGCAATACTCCACAAAAGCTCTTAACTTCCTACCATTTTTTATAAACAAGTGATCCAAGATGTTGATCTAGATTTATAACACAACTTAAAAGGATTAGCTGCTGTTGGTTAACTTTCAGTATGGTTCTCTGATAGATGTCCATGTCTTGTCTAACTGCCTGCTATTACAATTGTCCTGAAGCTAAGTTCCTTAAGGCATAAAACTGGAGTTATTTATTAACCAATTATGTTCATTGTTGAGAGTGGGCTCTACTTACTAAAAAGGAAAAAGAAGTATACTCTTCTTGTTTGATTACAGTGAACTATAACACAGCTATTTCTGTTTTTCCACTTTTTTTTTTAACCTAACTCTTTGGTTCAATCAAGAAAGGTTTCTACAATGGCAGGAAAAACGTTTACCTCCTGAACTTTTTTCCAGGGATTTGTGCAGGCTTCCTGAGGAACATATACTGCTTGGCTTCTTTCACAGGATGATTGCCACTTTGATCATTTGTAAACACATAGGTAGTTTTTAAAATATATTTTTATTGATTTCAGAGATGAAGGGAGAGGGAAAGAGAGATAGAAACATCAATGATGAGAGAGAATCACTGATTGGCTGCTCCCTGCACGCCCCCCCACTGGGGATCAAGCCCGCAACCCAAGTATGTGCTCTTGATGTGCTCTTGACCGGAATCAAACCCGGGACCCTGCAGTCGCAGGCTGATGCTCTATCCACTGAGCCAAACCAGCTAAGGCTATATATATATATATATATATATATATATATATATATATATATATATCCCATATTGATTTGCATTTCATAAAAATCATAACTACCAGTTATAAAGCTATACAACAAAATTAAACAGTTTATAATTAATTTATACTGTAAACATATGGTATTAGGACTGAATTTTGGAAAAAAATATTTTTCTTCAATTTTCTGGCCATTATCTTTTAACATTCTATTATTGACTGAAATGTCATTTGACAAAATGTACATTTTTTTGTCCCAATTCTCACATGGCACAACATTAAGATTTTTTTTAAAAGTACTATATTTTCCTCATTGACATTTACATAGGCCACACATAAAGCAATGGTACATATTCAGTAGTTTACATATGCAATACTCTTTAATGTATAATGTATAATGTTTACCTGAGCATATATATTCTTGGATATAAAGAACAACATTTAAACTTAAGATATAAATCTATCATATACTCAACTGAAATTCGGATTTCAGTTGAGTATATGATAAGAAATAGAAATAAGGAAAAGATTAGAAGTAGCAGGAAACCAAAATTCAACAATGATAGGGAGAAAATTAAGTAAGGTTACAATATGAAAAATAGGATTATCTTCATTCTTGGTTGAGTGGAGATAATGGTATATGTGGGTGCATATACCCCTCTTTAACCAAAGCATTATGGTTTCCTCTGGATCTATTTAAATATTCTTACATTCATACTCTGTGCACACTTAAGTTATTGATGGTTACACAAAATAGGACACCCATTCTCTCGCTAAATAATACAATCATGATTTCATTAAATTTGTCATTATTGAAAATTGTACTGTAGAAAATACACCAGCCAATCACTTTCAGAACCATTCAATTTGCTCATGTCCATCTAGAATGAAAGGCTTGCTGCACAGCTGTGTTTAAGACTGTATAATGACTTTAAATCTAGGACATAGACTCTTTTTGCATGTCCAATCAATTTGTTAGAAATCTGATCCTGTGCTAATAGGGCTGTGTGCATTAAAATTCATTCTTTGAAAATTGTATCTGAACTGGATGCTGCATACAGCCTTTGAACTCTATCAACTTGATTTTGCGTTTTATTCACTTTCCAGAAGAGGTTATTTTTTTCTTTGAGAAGGAGACTGTTGTTTTCAGAGGCATAAACTAAAGACTAGAAAATTTCACATATTGTTGCTATGGAACTCTTAAGTTAGTATGTGTTGATGGTAAAGTAGTCAGATTCAAATGCATGAAACATATTGCCCCACTTTCTATGGAAGTCCATGCGGCCTTGAAGCAATGTTTTCTTACTAATTTTAGAATTACAGCTACATGCAATAAGCTATGATACCAATCCCACTCTAACACAAAAAGTGCTTGAAATAAGACTATCAGACAAAGCATAAATAAAAAATAAGTTAGGGTGTATACCAGAAATTTTTGGTAACAAAAGAAAAGCAAAATAATGCAGTTCTCTAGTTTATATTCCCAGTTAAAGAAACCTCTTTTCTTAATTTTTCTCCATTAGCATACTCATTGAAAACTCAAAGTCTAAACTAATTTGTGACAACTGTCATCCAATATTATGACTTTCTTGGTTTTGTAATCTCCTGTGATAATTACACATTCTTTTTTTAGATGGCATAGTAATAACCAATATATGACTCCAACATTCTGAACTCTGCATGCAATCATGTCATTCTACCTTGTTTTCATAATACCATTACACAGTATTAAAACTCTGTAAATCAGTGTTTGGCATAAAGCTGTTCAAATCATAACAGTGAATGAGGCATAAAAATGTCATAACATGATTATCATACCTCATGAAACAAGTACTATAATTATCACATCCTGGTTATCCAAGCTATTGAAGAGGCCAAAATATCATATACAGCTATACTAACAATAAGAAATAACCTGTGAGCAGTTCAGTCAAAGCCAGTTTCACCTGACCTTCAAGGAAGGTCCCTGTGCTCAAGGAATGACCTTTCTTTCCTGTTCTGTGAAAGAGGTATGAAATGTGACTGTCAGTGATGTGACTAAGTGGTAACTGTGACTATAAGTTAAGTGACTAAAGATTGAACCACCAGACATCACGCAAAAGTAGCCAGTAAGGAGTCCTAGCTATAAAGTTCCATAATACAGGAGTTATATTTTAATACCTTATCTCTATGCTCAACATAGCATCATGCACATGGCTTTGTAAACCATGAAAATATTTTTAATTGAATTTATTTATTGGATTATGTCATTGATCACTCTGCTCAGGGCAGAAGTTCCTCAGATCAACCAAAGCTGTGGGGTTGGTAGGATCACAGTTTTCTTTACCATTTGAACCCTTTGAATCCTTTGGAAAAGAAGACAGGGCATAAATAAATACCTAAATAAATAAAGTTATGAAATTAGGTGTGCTTCTCATATTATTAGTTAGTTTTTCTCTAGAATTCAAGGTTATCAAAAGATACTCCTCTGTCTGTATAATACGAACAGACTGTAGGTGATGCTCATAGACTAAGAAAATGAGAGACACATTTTGAGGCATGTCTGGACTATAAATTAGGATTGGGAAGTGAACAGAAATTGAGAGAGAGAGAGAGAGAGAGAGAGAGAGCGAGAGAGAGAGAGAGATGCTCTTGAAGAGCTAAATTTTCAGGCTCTTCTCTCCTCTGCATCCATAGATTTTCCCCATGATTCTCCCTTCCTTCCTCAAATTCACACAGTTTCTACAAGAGGCAACCTCTAGGAACAATCAAGAGGAAGAGACATCCCTAAGACTCACTCACTGATGCTTCCGTCAGCTCACTGCTATGAAAGTTAACAGGCACTTCTTAAGACAGAGAGACTCAAGCACACCAGAGCAGGTGGAGAGGGACAGGTGCTCACACTGCTTGCTGCACTAAGCTCACACCTCACCACAGAAGGACTTACTGTTGTAGCTGTGGCTCATGTTACCTAATTTGACATAAATTAACAAAATAATTTGCTAAATTATATATTTTCCCATACGAATTATAATAAAAATTTTAAATACTCTATAATTGAGTTTTTGTTACTTTCCTACAGGGCAATAACTATCTTAACAACTGGGTATAATCCCACTCCATTTTTTCCTATTTATTTATTATTATTTATTTCCTATTTACTTATTATTTTTATTGCTTTCTATCTATAACCTAAAACATTTTCTTATAGTGATAGATGTAACTCTTTTTCTTAGAAGGAAACAGGTGAATAAATTAAAAGAACTAAAAAATAATCACTTCATAGCTTATCAAATTTAAATGATGGTTCAGGATTTCATTTTTTATACATATTCCTGTGTTTAAAAGTTATAATACTTTTAAAATTCTTTCATTATAAAGTCATTCAATCAAGTTTGCTTTGTTTTGCCTCTTCCTAAAATGCTGAATTCTTGAAAGCAGGGCCCATTTCCTATTAGTTATGATTATATTTATCTCTATGTTATTACTAACAGTTTTTAGATACATATTTGATGCCAGATGACTTAACTTTCATTGTTCTGATCAGCATGTAGAAACTTGATCATCAATTAGAATATTAACAATACTGATATTGTATTGCTAACTCTGCAGTAAGCTTTAGACATATTTCAATTTTTCCTAAGAAGCTGTAAATACTTACTCAGAAAATGAGTGGCTTATTTTTGATAGAAAACAAAAAGGTTATTTAAAAAGAACATTCAGGAGGAATCCCCTAACAACTCATTACAACAAATCTTATGACTGAAAATAGAAAGAACTCCTTAGTTTTGGATTATAAATTGAGTCTTTGAATCAATTGGATGCATTTAGCAAATTATGCTTTTAAAATTTGCTGTGATAATTTCATCTAAATCTATCACTTACTATTTAGGTGTATCTGCTTCCCTTGCTTCTGTTCTCATGTGACATGTTTTTAGACCTTATACTATAAAATGGAGTGGTATATATGTTGAAGTAATTCAAGTTTTGTAAATCAAAAACTATTTTTGTCAGTCACCAGTTCTCAAGAAACTAGTTTGGTAACCTAGATTGTATCACCAATAAAAATTTTAGTACATTCCAACTGTCTTATCACTTAGATTGGAAGTCTAACAGGCTACAAGTATATTTTAAACAGATAACACTGCCGATAACAAACAATAAGGTACTTCACAACCAAGAGGAAGAGACTTATGAAAACAGTCACAAATATATATTTACTGATGTATATGCTTCATATACTATTTAAACTAAATTGCTTATCTGTTATTTAAAATCTGTTTAAAATGACATTTCAATTTGAAGCAATTCATATATAACAAGTTTGCTGCTGAGGGTGGGCTGCAGAAACTGTGGGTTAGGAAATGAGTGGACTCAAATGCAGATACATAAAAGCACAATTCTCACCGACCTTGAGTTTTAAGCCATATCAATTCACAGTGAAATAAACAGGTGTAACCACACCAGAGAAAACAAGAGCCTTGCTGGCTGGCCATGAGAGAGGCTCCTTTTGTGTATGGAGAAGCTGAAACATTACCATTTCAAGGATCCCTGCCTTCCTTTTTCTTCTAAGAGAACTCTGCCACCTGCACAGTTTCTGTGGAACACTTCAGAAGGTATCTTTCACTTACCTAAAAGACAGAAGAAAAACAAATAAAGCATTTTAACATCATTTCATGATGGATTTTTTTCCAATCTTAATTTAAAAAATGTTAATTCTATAATAGATGTTTCTAAAATGTTGTGTACCCATCAAGTTTTGTAAACCAAATCCTACTTTCCCCTTTTCTTGACATTACAGAATTAGATTATTTTTGAATATTTATAGTTCATTGATCACCATCCCCGATAAAATCATTTAAATGTCTTGCATCAACCAGAGTATCTTGTACTAAAGAAAGTAATGTCTCGCCTAAACCGGTTTGGCTCAGTGGATAGAGCGTCGGCCTGCGGATTGAAGGGTCCCAGGTTCGATTCCGGTCAAGGGCATGTACCTGGGTTGCGGGCATATCCCCAGTGGGAGATGTGCAGGAGGCAGCTGATCGATGTTTCTCTCTCATCGATGTTTCTAACTCTCTATCTCTCTCCCTTCCTCTCTGTAAAAAATCAATAAAATATATTAAAAAAAAGAAAGAAAGTAATGTCTCAATATAATGTAGAGAAAGGTCCGCTGGCACCTTTCATGGCGTCCTGAGTCATTCCATAGGCCCAATGCTTAACTGAACTTTAACTCCCCTTTCCTCCACATGAGGAAGCTCATCTCCCTGCATTGTTGATGTTCTTAAGCTAGTTCTTAAGCCTTTTAGGCTACAAACCAGAAGAGCCAAACAGTCCCTAGAGTAAAAAAAAAATAATAATAACTCTCTGCTTCAGATGAAAACTGCATTGGTCTCCTTGGGGATTTACGCTCCCGCATTTCCTATCTGCCACTGGATGTTGCTGATTTATATTGTATCTTAACATCCACATCCACAATGCACATTGGAAGCTCTTGGCTTTCATCCCACCCAATCTGAGTACAAGGAATGAGATCCGTTCAGTGGGCATGTGACAAATGAAGCTGTTAACAACATACAATAGAAGCGACTGGAGCTATCAGAGAGGGTTGTGAGGGCCCCGGCATCACAGCCTCTGCATGTAGCTGCTGTTTTGTAGGAGCTGACACACTTTAATAAATGAAAATGATTAGATGGAAACTGCTGAATGAGGTGACTGCTCGGATGACTGCACTTGGAATGGCACCTAAGGCAACAAGGGACAGTTTCCCGCATGCGTGGGGCCTGCTTGATTTGGGTGGAAGATATGCATCTTCTTTCAAGGAGTTTATTTGACTGATTTAATTTTAAATAGGCAAGCTCCTGAAGGGTATCAAATAGTAAGGTTCCTTTGTGACACCCCAGGTTATTAAATAAATTATTATGTCTTAGGGAAGCTCTAAAACACTTTGAAAAGATAAAGTGCTTTGCCATACTTTATTACGCTTGTCCTCATGTAACCAAAAGCCAGTATAAAATAAAGTGTGCAGGTCTGTAACTATGTATTAGTATTAAAACAGGATTACATTGTATTATAAATTTCTACACCCATACCTGTGAGGAAGAAAAATGAGATGATGAAGGCTATGCAGACACTCATGTCTTTGCATACTGGCTTTTCTTAGTAAAAAATCTTACTTTCTTAGTAAAGCAATCTGTGATTAATACTCTGTGATACCCAAATCTAATTCACCATAATTGTATTTCTTGGCCAAAATACTAATCCTTTAATGCAAAGTGAACTAGAGGCTAGTATATTTTAATTTAGTCTGTAAAGGGGCCATAATGAAGCTAGGAAAATAATAATAACAGAAGGTGATAATGACTTTCACATTTGCAGTTTCAAGTTCTCCTGGGTCAGTAGTAGTAGGCAGACGCTGCTGGAGGTGTTTTGATAGCATGAGAACGAGAAGCAATCTGATATTCTGGAGGCAGTACATATTGCGGAGTGTTTAAATGCGTACACCCTGGAGTGAGAATTCCTGAGTTTGAAAAGTTACTTAAACTACCTGAACCTCAATGTCTTCATCTCCAATATGGTAATGACCATGTAATAATACATCACAACATCATGTGTCTGCCCACTGGAGCCCGGTACATGTTAGCTATTACTCTTTTTTGGCTCTTGTGTAATCTCAGCTGCATTGCCTTTGCTTTGCTGTGGGAAAGGTGAGGTGGGTTTCAAACAGAAAAGAAAGAGGGGACTACCCATACAAAAGTTTTACCTTATGGCTAGGCACAGAATATGCTGATTGCCCATCTTTTTGGCGATGGCTTAGAAAATTTGCTGAGGAAGGGAGGTGATACTGAGAGATGAGAATAATGATGCTGCTTTCCAATTGTGTGGCCTTTCCTGCTTCCCAAATGTTTCAAGGCTTTCTCTCAATGGGTCCTATGCTCAGCTGGGGATAGGGGTGCACTGAGGAAAGTATGGGTAGAAGCTCAGGTAGAGTCTCTTAGCTCATAGGGAAGGGATAGTATTCTGAGTCTCAACGCTGCTGGGAAGGATTATTAGTAAAACTGAACACAGTACCTTGACTAGAAAGTAAACTGAAAAAAAAATTATTTTTTCTCATTGTCACTGTCATGAAATGATAAAGTTTTAATAGTGTTGTGGTGCCTAGATTATTTTCACTGAAAAGAAAAAGAAATGGTAGGAGAAAGTGTGAGCACACTGCAGGCCAGCCTTGTTTCCAGAACCTGGGGCAAGAATACACATGTACATATTTTATCATTATAAATTAAGATAATAAACTGATGATAAGACATGTTTGATCCGCCCACCTAGACAATCTAGCTTCATAATGAGCTTGCAAGGCCAGGTTAACATTTTAAATCCTAAGGCGTGTTGGAGTTCTATACCCAAACATAGTGTCACAAGGAGAATTGGCTCCAACCCCAAACCTGGGCCGTGGGCTTCCTCCTGCTCTTTTCCACCTCTGGCTGCCAGCACTGTGAGGACACATGTTCGTGTGGACGCCTTCAAGCTAATACCCCAAGCAGACAGCTTCAATGTTGGCCACCTCTTTAGTCCAGACATGTGCACACTAAGTGGTATAGTTTGCCCTTAAAAGAACAGACCCAGGGAAGAATTCCTTCCAGACCCTGGAAGCAGGCTCAGGGCCACTTGTGTAGAGAAATTTGGAGTTCTCTGAACCTGGATTACAGACTAGAAGGGGTGGTAGAGGCCCTGTGTGGGCATAGCTCGTAGACTGCTAAAGACCCCTCACCTCCTGAGGAGGAGTGCAGCTGGTGGGGTGATGCTCTAAAACATGAGTCTCCTGGAGGGATCCTTTGTACCCAGGGCTAAAAGTCAGACTGCCCCATGGAGTCTTGAATAACACCCACAAGGGGGAAGAACATAAGATTTCCTAAAATAACTGAGGTCATTATTACCTTCCAAGTTTCTAGTGAACATCAGCACTAAAAAACTCACCCACACACTCTAATTGCATCCCTACTGCCTCTCTCATAGTTGTCATTGTTTGGTGTTGTGCCCCCTTCTGATATTATAATTCTCACTCAGATTTCATTAGGTATATACCACGTGGAGAGCATAATGAAGCAGCTGCTGAACAGCTGCAGCTAAACAAAAACAAGACAATTTAACCCAAAAAGTCTTCTCCAAAGAACCCTGGGAATAATAAGAAGAATGTGCCAAAATTGAAATCTGGTCAGGCATTGGAACTATCCCTGCCATTTTCTCAGATGTGTCATGGGATCCTCAATTGTTGCCCATGGTCAAGCTTTGGGTTTTAGGTCTCCTTTAAAGGATGTGATGATAAGAACCCAAAGTACAGTGTAAGAGGCAAACAGTTCAGTGCTGATACATGACTACTATCTCTGCAAGGATGGTTTTCACAGTAGAGCTCCCATTGGAAATTCCACATACATCAAAATCATAAATAAATAATATTATGTAAGTACTAAATGGACCTAGTGGTCTAAGATAGGTTAATCAAAGCTTCAGGTATTCTGAAATCAGATTTGTTTGATTTTTCTACAGGTTCCCTTTTTCACTTCATGATAATGAAACAAAACTTTTCTAAAAATAAACAAAAATGAACCACTATTACCTTGGTTAAGTGCCATTCACATTTCCTGAAAAAATCATCTTGTCATTTAATGTAATCAAAACAACAACTGGAAAGTTCTAAAACTCTAGTTAAGTAACCGTTAACTATTACTATTTATCCAAAGAGTTCTTTGTTTAAGTAGATATAATTCTTAGCCTTGGATAAAAAACAGCAACAATGAAATTTTATCTGTTGAAGTAAAATTGCATTTTTTTAATCAAAGGAAGTTTATAGAAACACTATCAAAAGAAAGAAGTTGCTTGCCCTATGTTACCTACATGGATATTA
The DNA here is from genome assembly GCF_963259705.1 of Myotis daubentonii. NCBI lineage: Eukaryota > Metazoa > Chordata > Mammalia > Chiroptera > Vespertilionidae > Myotis > Myotis daubentonii. The sequence continues at coordinate 63,747,600 of NC_081842.1, read as the reverse complement.
TTAGCTTAAGTGATAATTACAGCTATAGCAACTCTACTCTCTATCAGCATCCACATTGGTAGATTAGAAATGTGTATAACTGAAATTTGAGGAAGGAGGAAAGAAGGAAGGCAGGAAAGAAGGAAGATTAGTATACTTAAATGCTACAGGAGACTACACAATAAGAATAGTCTTATACTTAAAAGACACTTTATAATTTAAATTATTTTTTCATGCATCCCATTTGATCCACAAGACAACCATGTGCAATACTGTGTCTAGGAAACATACTCATCCATCACCTGCCTTTTAGTTTTCTGTTCCATCTCTAAACCACAAATGGAGAATCACTTCCTCTGATAAAGGAGGGAGTAGACAGAATTAGGACTTTACCCTTGTTTTCCCACTAAGCTTCATTTTATCTAATAGCAACCTATGGAAATTACATGTAGAAGTAAGTATTTTATATGCACTAAATTACATTTATTCACCTGGAAAACCTTTTACTCACAAAGTTAAAAGATGATACTGAGCAAGAAGCATTTGTTTGGTCAGTTATAAAAACTGACCCTTCTATTTATTTCACCTTCTGCGTTACCTTCATTTTCATCTTTTTCTGCAAGTTTCTCTACTTGACTTATGGTATTATTCTTTTGTTCTATCTTTGTCATTTTTTAAATTTTTAATTTATTTACTAGAGGCCTGGTGCACAGATTCATGCACTGGTTGGGTCCCTTGGACTGGCCGGTGGGGATCAGTGGGTCTCCGTGCTGCCACAGCCCAGCCTTACCCGCCAGCTCACCAGGCTTCAGCCCACTGCCCGCGTCAATCCCACACAGAACAAAGTAGTGTGCAAGGTGGGAGGTGGTCAGGGAGGAGCCCATATCGGGGCTGGGCACCGCACTGCTCCAGCTCATCCCAGCCCTGCTGCACTGCTGCTGCTCGGGCATGCAGGGCGAGTGTCTGTGGGAGAGGCTTGAGCCACTGCAGATGCGCTTGCCAGCTGTCAGCCTGGCATCTGGTGCCCCTCTGTCAGCTGAGCGGGGCTCTCGCTGTGGGAATGCACTAATGGCCAGGGGCCAGCTCCTGTGTTGAGCGTCTGCCCTCTGGTGGTCAGTGTGTCATAGCTACCGGCCGGTTGTCCAGTCATCTGGCTGTCCAGTCATCTGGTCACTTAAATATATATATATAATTTCCATTAACTCCCCCAAAGATTCAGATGACCAATTCCTTATCTTTTACTGCTGAATTATATAGAGTAGTATACTAGAGGCCTGTTGCATGGAAATTCGTGCAAGAATAGGCCTTCTTTCTCCCAGCTGCCAGCAATGGCTTCCCTCCGGCACCCGGGACCCAGGCTGCTTCCCTCCATCCACTGGCAGGTACCCGGGACCCAGGCTTCGCTCTGGCCCTGGCTTTGTCCAGAATGACGCCCGGAAGGACATCTGGTCTAATTAGCATATTATTCTTTTATTATTATAGATTTTAGTCCTGGTTCTCTGGCACAAACTAAAATGTGCACAAAAGTTAGTGTCAGGATTGAAACAACACATGTTTTGTAAAACTTTTGTCACGTTTCTGCTTGTATATCATACCTACTAACAAGATTTATATCCAGATTTATTTAATTTTGAATGATTTTATAAATCTCATTATCCTCTCCTTACCGAACTTACACCATGTTTGCTTTCTTTGACACCTCCCCTTAGTGGCAATTGAACTTGTTTCTGTTCTTTTCCTATCATCATTGACAACCCTCCTCCTCTACAGATGCGGCTAAAGGAAATTAGGGAACTTTACGAAGGTTATATACTTGTCGACCGCTCTGCAATTCTGCCCCTAGGAAACATCCATACTTCTTGCCATCTGCCTTCTACATTTTTTCTTCATTCTGTCTATAAACCACAAATGGAGAAAAGGTGGTGAAGCATACAAAACTAAAGGAAAAGGGACTTAGGAATATTTTATTCAATATTATAGCAATTGGTATGTGTGTATTAGAGAGGAGGCAATTCATATGCTTGTCCCTGGTGTTCTCCACCAGCGAGTCTGATTTTGCACGTGCCACAGATCAAGTCTTATAAGCAAGGTGTTGTCTCACATGTTCATGTATCTATTATCTAAGAAATGTCCCAAGTTTAATTTTGCTGAAATGCTATTCTGATCACACCCAGATTTTACAAGCAACTAACCTGTCTTCATTCACTGCCACCCCAGAGGCAAAGGTGCTGTGTGAGTTGCAGCTACATCATCCTCGTAACTACTATGCTTCATCATTCATTTTCCCTGCTCCCTCTCACATTCCTCCCCCTTCTCTTTTCAGCTGGGATGGAGGAGTAAATTACATTATATTCCTCTGCTCCATAAACTATGTCAATTTCTGTGGAAACAATATTAAATATGGTAATTTTGCCTCTCTTTTTCTTAAGCCATTACATTCTCTAACCTCAGTCACACTGAACTTTGAAAGAAAACAACTGCACAGGCTTCTGGGTAATGCCATTATGCTAATTTGTCAGTGCTAATCTGTAGAAATAATAATAATAAAAAAGTAGCTATTAGTGTGGGGAATCTCTGAAAAGAAGGCATGGTACACTTTCCCGTCAGGCCTCCCCTGGGCCTGCAGTCCACTTCCGCTGAGCTCTTTCTTTGTTGATTAGAGATCTTGACCTTTTTACTCAAGTCGACCCTGCATCTCTCTCACCTTAACATGTAATTGGCAGGGTTAGACTTGATCTGAACTCAGCTCACAACACACAAAGAAGACAACTTAGTCTGAAATTGGGTCCTTCTCTGGGAGGGGTGCTCACCAAATGTCCCCACAGTAGGAACCTGTAAAGTAGTAGAAGTGTAATACAACAATGACAACATAAACCTGAGCCATGCTGTCACCATTTTGTTTCTCTTCCCCCCTCCTAAACCCCCCGCACTCCCGCTGCTGAGCTTTCCTGTGTGCACTTTCTTTACCAAGTCAGAGATCTTTCACTTGTCCCAGGTGGCACCCATGCCCTCATCCTCTAGGACAGCGGTTCTCAACCTGTGGGTCGCCAACCTGTGGATCGCGACCCCTTTGGGGGTTGAACGACCCTTTCACAGGGGTCGCCTAAGACCATCGGAAAACACATATATAATTACATATTGTTTTTGTGATTAATCACTATGCTTTAATTATGTTCAATTTGTAACAATGAAAATACATCCTGCATATCAGATATTTACATTAGGATTCATAACAGTACCAAAATTACAGTTATGAAATAGTAATGAAAATAATTTTATTGTTGGGGGTCACCACAAGATGAGGAACTGTATTAAAGGGTCGCGGCATTAGGAAGGTTGAGAACCACTGCTCTAGGAGCTACCAGGAACCACAGAATCACTGAGCAGAAAGAGAGCACAGAAAGCAGGAAGTCTTACTCTAGGTCCACAGGGGTGGGGAACCTTTTTCCTGCCTAGGGCCATTTGGATATTTATAACATCATTCGTGAGCCATACAAAATTACCAACTTAACAATTAGCCTGCTATATTTGCTCAAACATTTATTGAACTCACCCCTAATGCCTTGGCAGGGCCAGATCCAATGATTTCTTGGGCCTTATACCTTTGCGGGCTGGATGTTCACCACCCTGCGAGGTCTGCTCTCACTCCCTGCATGTTCCAAAAAGAAGGAAGGGGGAGCTGACCATGTGGAATAGCTCCCAGTCTCTGGTGGTGGAGCCGACCTAATGTTGCTCATGTGAGGAAGGGCTGCAGGGAAACACTGACACCCAAATATTCTTTGAGACCCTTAACCGTGTTTACACTTACTGCACTGTGTAAATGAGTCCGGAAGAAAGTGTTTTGCATAATTTCAAATCTGTGCTAATGTTCACACAGAATCATTTTTATTTTAGAAATGGCAATCTCATATATTCTAATTGGAATTAGGTAAAAATAAATAACCCTAATCTGTCTTAGATTCAGACATACAGCTCAGCTTGAAATGTGTCCAATAATTAGAGAAAAAAATAAAAAAGGGAAACTGCACAGTTGATATTTTACTTTGACACAGCCTCTCAATTTTTCTAGAGATATAAATGTGTTTAATCCATCTACATCTTCCCACATATATTCTGGCAAAATCACTGCATTATGACAGCAGACATGCATTAATTATCTAAATGTTGCTTAACGCTATAGCACTAAAGTACTTCAAGCAACGAGGGGCAGACGAGGTTTTGCATATTGTTAATTCATGTGTGATGCTAGTAGATTGAGAATAGTGGGAGACAGATGTAGTGGAGGGTGAAGTTCTGAGTCTCATAACACCTGTGTCTATGATTTTATAATACTGCTCACTGTGGGAACTTTATTCCATGGTGGGCATTTGTTTTGTTTTGTTTCGTTTTATTCATTTGTTTAACATTTCTGAATCTAGAAAATGAGCCAGTTTGCTTTGGGTAACTATCATTCAGCAGAAAATAGAGTTATCGTAAGGGTAGGAAAGAGGATTATGAGTGTGGTAGGAGTAGAAACTAATAGAAAGCTGGATTTATGGGGAGCTTTGTTGAAAAGAAAGCTAGCATAAAACCAGAGAATGGTACAGTTGCCAGCTGTTAAATACAGTTCAGCACAGTGAGGGTAAAACCCACCTCTGGGGCAGCTCAAGAATAATCCAGGCATCTGGAACACTCCCAGGCTGAATGGCACTACCCATCTCTTCTGTTCCCAGACCACTGTCCCAGGAAATGTCCTTTTCCTCTCTGAAGATGGATTGCTGTGTCATCCATTCTTGCAAACTGTGTCCAGTCCACCCCTCTCTCCTCCAATCTATTTTTTAAAATATGTTTTTATTGATTTTTAGAGAGAGAGGAAGGTAGAGGGATAGAGAGGTAGAACTTCCCATTGGCTGCCTCCTGTACACCGTCTACTGGGGGTCCAGCCTGCAACCTGAGCATGTGCCCTGAGCAGGATTCGAACTGGTGACCTCTGGGCTCATGGGTGGATGCTCAACCACTCAGCCATACCAACCGGGCTCTGATCCAGTCTTGAGAGGATTTATACTTGGTCCTATGACATCAACCTAATACTGCCAGCTCCCCACTTAGAAGTGCTTGTGTAGAGCCCAACGATTTCACAATAATTGGAAACCCTTTCATGTGCCATTCAAGGTCTTTCACAGTCAGGCTAACACCCTCCTGCCAGCCTCCTAGAACTCCCCCTCCATGCCGTCCTTACTGGAACCCTGGAAGACCGCTGCAGGCTTCCATTAACTTTCTCACCTTTATTTCCCTCTTCACAAAGGTTTTTTTCCCCAAAATGCTCTCTGATCTCTTTTTTGAGCCTGTCAAAACTTTGTCCATTTTGATAGTTTCTGTTCAAATGTTCCTCAGCCTATGAGGTTGTCCCTGGTGCCTCTCTCTGGACCCAATCTCCATCACAGGCACCGGATTCACTCCCCTCCTGATACTCCCAGAGCACCCTGTTTACATTTCCCCCAATGTCCCACTCTGCCTTGTTATCCCCTTAATGTGTAGGAGCCCTCTACCTCCATTAGATGGTGAAGTCCTGAAGGGGAATAAAGGCAACTAAATAATTTTGGATTTTCAGATTCCCAGAATAGTACCTCGCACCTACCAGGTGTTGAATTAATATTTGTAGACTCAAAGACTTCATTTAATTCCATTCAGAGAAACAACCAGTGACTCCATCCTACCTGCTCTGTAGTGCTCCATGAATAACAGCATGGATCGCTTTAACCAATATATTATGCGACATCTCTTTGGAGCTTTAGCATTCCCCTGGTGTAATCATAGAATACAAGAGAGAAAGAAACACACTGAAATGTCAGTGCCCTGAAGGCAGAGCTTTGACGCAGGGAAGCCACTTGGGGACGTCCTCTGTTGTATTTCAATAGGAAAAGTAACAGTGGGCTTTGGTAAGGAAGAGAAAGCTAAAACACCTCTAATTTTCCCATTCCTAAAGCCTCCCTTGTTTGGCAGGAGCTCTCAATACGTGGGAAGGCCTTTGGGACACTTTTCTCTGCGGCTGCCAGGTAGCTGCTTTCACTGTGCTTGACGTTGCCTCCCCGTCCACCTGCCCAGCTACATAAGGAGGAACTGACATTACATGCAAAAATGGCAGAGGTGAGGTGTGAGGTCCAGTTGCTTTAATAACTGAGCACATTCAGCCCAGTCCCTTTGGGGAATAATAAAACCAATAAAGATATTGACAAAGGGAACTGATGTTATCTTTGAAAGACATTCATAAAGGATCTCTGAAAACAATCCCACAGTAATATTTGCCTTTTTGTTCTCTACCTTGAATACAGTCTTTAGACCAAGGCTCCTTCCCTTTCACCCACACTTCGCATTGGGATGCAATAACAACAGTGGATTCAAAGAGTAAACAAGAGAGACAGAGAGGAGATACAATCTTGGCTTTTCCACATACAGTTTTTTGAGTCCAGCCTTCCACTGAATTGCTCAGGCACTGAGAATCCACTTTCCAGCAGCTAGGGGGAGCCCGAACACAGTTGACTGGTCTCAGGAAAACAGAATTCATTTCAATTTTCTGTCCCAAAACTTGAGAGTACCTTAAAAGTATCCCTTTTCATTGGTTCAGAGAAGAGGCGAGGTGTTTCTGATTGGAAGGTGGAAAGTGGGCACAGCAGAAAACCCCAGATACATTCTAGGGAGGTGGGGGGATGTTATAGTTGTCTATACCTATCTGTGGGCTGAGGCGCTATTGCCTGCAGTTGTACCTAGCCACAGCAAGAATAATCAAAAAGATCGGATCATGGTTAAAAACACTGGAAAATTTAAGGTGGAGGTATTTTTCAATAGTCTGTCTTTCTTGCCTACCTCACTTGTTTTGTCTTTAATTTGATGCCCTTTGTGGTAGCATTTTTTTCTCTCAATTTGGACTTGCAATGGCTCTAATAGAAAAAAAAAATTATGTGTGGTGTGTACATACACTAGATAAGAATGAGTTTGCAACATGTAAAGTAATAACAATATCCCTAAAACAAGCTGGCTAGAGTCAGATTTTAATTTACCAACAAGCAGTTTGCATATTGGCTATTTAGAAGTCTGCCCCCCTCCCTTGTGAATAAGAAACAGCCTTGTGGCACTTAATAATTGCCATAGTGCACAATATCCTTGATCCTAACTTGAGGAGCAAAAGAATATAGTGGAGTTATTTCATTAACTATGCGGCCTTCGGCATGCTACTTGACTGATTGGAGCTCCTTACTTTAAAGTGAGGATAACAAACAACCGATTCTCTGGGTTATTTTGAGGCTTAAATTATAAAGTAGTTATACAGTAGTTAGGACATTGCTTGGCACACCTAAGTGCCTAACATTCTTACTACCCACAATCTAAATAGTACTTGAGATAAAATAAGTATTCAAAAAAAACTTGTTGAAAAAAATAAAAGAATGCATGAATAAATGAGTTAGCAAAGAAAATTCCACATTCAATAATGTCATCAGGGGAGACATCCAGGATCACAGTTTCTGATATCTTCTCCCATCCTGTGTGCTCTGGCTAACATGGGTGGAGCACCTCATTCCTCTCCCTTCCGTACTCTGTGCAGTAGGGAGGATATCTCCAACTCGACTCCCTTTAGGCAGCTTGTGGGTGGAAATGAGAGGATTACATTGGGGGGGTGGGGTCTCTATGGTTCTGTCTCAGGGTAGAATAAATAATACCAATACGAGTTTTGAGTTACCCAAATTATAGAGGAAAGAGGGAGGCTAAATCGGATTCTGGACAGAGGAATAACATTCAGGATTCCAGTGGGGAAAAAAAGCATATTTCTAGGAGAAAGAAAATCATCTGTGTAATAATCAAAAAAGGCAGGATGAGGGAAATGAGTATTTTATGAGATGGGGCCTGCAGAGATGGGAGCAGCAAAATGGTAAGATGTGTAATGTAGCAATTAAGGGTAAGAAAAAAGGGGCAGAGGAAGAAAATCTCTATGTGGTCAGGCATAGGAACTGTTCAATATCACAAGCAGGTGAATGGAGAGTCAGAAACTAGAGCCAGGTCATGTTTGTACAGGGTGTCCGGGTGCTTTACATTACTAATTCCCAAGGGGTGAAGAGGAGTCAGAGACATATATTCAGGCAGGGCAGGGAAGTTAAAAACAAACAAACAAAACAAACAAACAACAACAACAACAAAACGCCTGGTCAGGGATAAAGTGGGGGACAGGTTGCACCACAGGGAACTACAGAACAAAGGAAGGCAGAGTCTCGATTGGAAGATCAGGGGACTCAGCCACCAAACTGCAGGGAGAGGAAAACCCCCTTCTCTCTGGCAGCCTTGGCCAACCCCACTCCCTCACTCTTTTGGACCTTGAAGATCAGGCCTAATGATCTGGCCTGGCCCCAGCGCTGGAAGGGGAATCTTCCTTCACACCACTGTTGCCATGAATACTCAGCAAATGCCTAAGGACAGGTTTCATCTCGCTTCGGGGAATCATATTATCCCTCAGTCCTGTGAGCTAGGCTTCCCTTTCCTCTATGTGTCTTCTTCCAGAAATGCAGGTTCTCTTGGATTAAAAATCAGATTGCAACTTGAAGCCTGTGCCCTGCCTTGTGGTCCCAGGTCAACTTCTCGGACCAGGCACAAAGGCCTGTGGCTGGACCCCCCCAGGCAGAGGCCAGGGCATCCCCTAAATAGGGATATTAGCCCAGTGAAGAGTTCCCAGTTAGGAACTGTTTAAATTTCTGAACATCTTAATTGCAGGTCTGATCATTTAATTAATCATGTCGAAAAAGGCTACTCACACTTCTATACTTAAAAGTATGGAAGATGATTGGACGTTCTTTGCTTAACAGAAAGAAAAGAATCCCTGAAACTAGTTCATGTGTGTTTGTAAGTAAAGTCTGTTTCATTGTGACTCTGTGGCATCTCACATTATCAGGAGATAGTATGTGTACTGGTGACTAAAACTACATAAAGGGCCCACGTGAAGGAGGGGATGGGCACCCACACTCTGTGCATGACATGTGGCTCAATTTGTCATCTTAAAACAGTGACACATGTTAGAAACACGTTTGTTGTTTATTATTTAAAAGAGCTGAATGGCCCAGACAGTGTAGCTCAGTGGTTGAGCTGCAACCTATGAACCAGGAGGTCATGGTTTGATTCTAGGTCAGGCCCTTCCTTCTCCAGTTATGAACTCGATCCCCAGTAGAGGATGTGCAGGAGGCAGCCAATCAATGATTCTCTCTCATCATTGATGTTTCTATCTCTCTCTCCCTCTCCCTTCCTCTCTGAAATTAATGAAAAGTAAAGGGTGTCCCAAAATTCACGCAAGAAGTAATTTTGATGGAAAACACAAGTTGATAATGAAAAATTATAAATTTTTTATTGTCTCATAAAGTATACAGGATAGGGTTATGTATGGAATAGCATATCGGGTAAATGGCCTCCACAACTTTGCTGGCTCATAGGCACTCTTTTGTTGAAATTTCCCATGACTGTTTTGCATAAATGTGGCTGAATTTCGATGAGGCTCATTTTCATCTTGATGGCTTGGTTAATCGACAAAATTGTCACATTTGGGGTTCAGAAAATCCGCGAGTGATTGTTGAGAAACAAATGCATCCACAACGTGTCACTGTTTGGTGCGGACTTTGGGCTGGAGACATCATCGGACCATTCTTCTTCGAAAATGCGGCTGCACCAGTTAATGGTGCTCGCTATCGCGACATGATAATCCATTTACCCGATATGCTATTCCATACATAACCCTATACTGTATACTTTATGAATCAATAAAAAAATTTATAATTTTAATTATAAACCTGTGTTTTCTATCAAAATTACTTCTTCTGTGAATTTTGGGACCCCCTTTATATTTAAAAGATTAAAAATAAAAGAACTGAATGAGAATTACTGCAATAGGTGATTTCTCTGAGGGAGGTTACTAGCTCCAGGAGTGCATGCTTAGTATTCTGAAGATTTCTCTAAGATACAAAAGTATTCAGTTCACCGGATACCTCACTGTGCCTGAGCTTTTCTGTTTATAAAATGAAAACTACTATTCAAACTCACAAAGATGCTTGAGGGAACTAATGAAACGCCAAAGATAAGAAGAAAAATGTTTACATGGATACATGTGTGTGACTATAAAATGTCTAACATATATAATTTTTACTTATCAGGTGAATAAAATGTGTTTGTATATGGAAGTGGGACTCAGTAACCTAGGTAATCAATTGAAATCTCACTGCTGTGTGACCTTGGTCAAGACACTAACCTTTCCTGGACCTCAGGTCCCAGGAGACTCTTATGTGAAAATTCATTTGAAAAAAAACCTGTAAACAGCAAAGCATGTTATAAATGCATGTTTTTTTGGAAACTAAGTGGATGTAGGAGCATAAATACATACAGTTTAAAGACATTAAGCCACTTGGTGATTTCTCTACAGCATACAAATACCTAAATCTAGATACCACAGATTAGAACATAGAAATATTCCAAGTAAACAGTGTACGGCCTTATGTAGCAAATAAGAACATGGATTATATATGTTAGAAAAAATGTTAAGTATTTCCTCCTTCCACCCAAAGTACAAGCAAGAGCTTAAATAATTTTAAATTCAGAGCAGGGGAAGAGAAGGAGAGAAAAAGTTGAAAGAACAGGCTACCAAAAATGCATATTTTAAGTTAATACATTTTGTAGAGGAAAAACTGGAGCAGGCAGCATGGATGATGTTTGACATGGTTAGAGACATTAGTATTTGGGTATAATTTCCTTCTTTTAGTAGAGTTTCCAGACTCTTCCATATAACCCATTACCTTCCTACTACAATCCCTGTCTCCCTCCCTTTTATATCATCCTTCCTTTGGGCTCTAGCACTTTCTAGCATACCAAAGGATAAAAACTTATAACTGGTATACTCACATGAAGAAACCCTATACTTTCTGGAGTAACATATTCATTTTTAAAATTTATTTTAGAGAGAGAGAGAAATATTGATGAGAGAGAAACATTGATTGACTGCCTCCTACACTCCTACTGAGGATTGAGCTTGCAACCGGACATGTGCCCTGACCTGAAATTGAACCAGTGACCTTTTGGTGCATAGGATGATGATCAACCAACTGAGTCACACTGGTCATAGCTAACACACTCATTTGACTCCTGTGCAGCCTCTCCAACAAGCCTAATAATCCTAACAGACTCTTAGGATTAAGAACTTTACTTAAGGTATCACAGCTGGTGATAGAAAAAGGATTGACCTTCAGACCTGGTTGGCTTCAGTGACTATATGAACTGGAAAGGAGAGTTCTAAGTGCATGGAGCTTGATAAGGCACAGGAAGACATGAAGGGGGCAAGTCAAACAAGTATGTGTATGCAATAAGAATATTTTTCTTCCCCAGCTGGTTTGGCTCAGTGGATAGAGTGTCAGCCTGTGGGCTAAAGGGTCTTGGGTTTGATTCCAGTCAAGGGCACATGCCCCGTTGCAGGCTTGATCCCTATCAGAGGGCATGCAGGAGGCAGCTGATCAATGGTTCTCTCTCATCATTGATGTTTCGATCTCTCGCTCCCTCTCCCTTCCTCTCTGAAATAAATACAAATATTTAACAAACAAATAAAAAACAACATTTTTTCCCATGAGTTCTTAACCTGAACATGGAGCATTAAGAAATGTATATATAGCCCTGGCTAGTGTGCTCAGTGGTTAGAACATTGGTCTTCGCACCAGAGGGTCATAGGTTCGATTCCTTGTCAAGGGCACAAGCCTGGGTTGCAGGCTCGATCTGCACCTGAGCTGGGAGCATGTGGGAGGCAACCAATCCATGTGTCTCTGTCATATCCATGTTTCTCTCTCTCTCTCTCTCTATCCCCTCCCCCCTTCCTCCACTCTCTCTAAAAATCAATGGAAAAAATATCCTCACTCCTCAGGTGAGGATTAATAAAAAATAATTAATAATTAATTAAAAAGTATATATATATATATATATATATATATATATATATACTATATATATATATATATATACTATATACTTTATTTATTCTCTCACCTCTCTGAGACTGTAAATAAAATTATGTTTGCATATGTAGATGTATTTTTTCTGGAAATAGTTTTCAAACAAGTCTATAACCTAAAAATAGATAAGGACAATGAAGCTATTTGAAGATAATGGCGATAAAATTTCTAATTTCTGTTCTCTGTATAGGTGTTAATATTAGGCTATTGCTCATACATCATTTGATTTCATGATGATCACAGTTTTGATAGACACAAATGAAGACTATTATCACTGAGTATAACTTGATGGTTGATGGTACATTTTAAAGTTTGGCTTGTCTCAACATGACATAAAAAGAATTGGGATTACTCAGAAGAAGGGACCAGTTATAAGATTTATTTATAATGGATGGTCCACTTCAAATTAATATATTATCAACTAGATTCACTATAAAGTATTTTATGCACTTACACAGCAATAAAACACATCTTTATGGGATTGCCTGGGGAAAAAATGTTTCAAAAGAACAAAAGTTAGTGATTATTTTAGTCAGCTTTGCTTAGTGCAGCCTCATGTATACTATTCACAGGGGACCAGACTCATGCACAGCGTTATCTAATTTAGACTCAGCCACACTATACATAGTAACAGTTCAGTGATACTCTCTGGTATAGTGTGCCCAAATAATCCTTTTTTCTATATTTATACCAAGAGACAAAGAAATTTACAGGCTATTCTTGCCTTGTCAATGAAGTGAGGAATGAAAAGCCTCTAGGATTTATCAGATTACAGAATTAGCTGGCCACATTTTATTTTATATTTTGTTTTTCTTACAGTTTTATGTGTTGGCTCTAATTCTTTTCCATTGCCTTTGTTCTGAAGGACTCTCTCCCACTCCGTTTTTTGTTTGTTTGTTTGTTTGTGTGTTTGTTTGTTTTATTTTATTGTTGACAGTATTACAGATGTTTCCCATTTTCTCTCTTTTTGCTCCCCCCACCCTACCCCCACCCCACCCCAGGCCTTCCCCATGCTGTTGTCTGTGCCCATGGGTTATGCATATATGCATATATGTTCTTTAGTTAATCTCTTCCTGTCCCTTTCCAGCTCTATCCCCACTGAGATTTGTCAGTCTGTTCGGTGCATCCATGCCTCTGGACCTGTTTTATTCATCGGTTTATTTTGTTCATTAGGTTCTACATGTAAGCGAGATCCTGTGATACTTGTCTTTCTCTGAATGGCTTATTTTGCTTTAGCTGCCCACATTTTAAAAGGAAACTCTGGAGGTGGAATTCCTCCTGGAGGTGAGATGGACTTGAACTTGCCAGGCTCTTTACCCTTTTGCTATAGAAGATCAGGCCTGCTCAGCCCAAAGGGAAAGAAAAGGGATTAAGAGCTCTACATCCTTGAAGTTTTGTAAATAAAAATTAAACCTCGCATCAAATCATTTTCACATTTGAAATGAAGGTTCAGGTGGAAATAACAGAAACTAGATTTAGATGTGAAAGAGGCAATGGAAATACCAGCCTTGCTGCATTGATGGCATACTGAGGAAATAAACTGTGAGTAGCTCACAGGGAAAAACAGAAACATCACATTGGTCAATTCATTCATGAATTCACTCAATAATAATGTATATGGCTTCTCTAAGATAGGTCTCCAAATGAAATGCAATCCTATATTCACATAGAAACATTTACTGTATGTGTATAGCGGCTTTTCCTACAACCCCAAACAAGAAACACCCCCCAGATGTCCTTGTACATTTTAAATAAACAAACTGCAGTACATCCCTAGGAGATACTCTGTAATAAAACAAACGAACAAAATATTGATACAGGCTACAATATGGATAGATGTCAAAGGCACTGTGTGAATCAAAAGACGCTGGACTCAAAGGTCACATACTGTATGATTCCATGTGTGTGACATTCTGGCAAAAGCAAAATATAGGGACAAAGAAGCAGACTAGTCATTATCAGGGGAAAGGGTAAAAAAGGGCTTAACTACAAAGGACTAGCACAGTGTGCATGTGGGGGTGGGTGGGTGAAGGAACCACTCTGCCTTGATCGCAGTGCTGCTTTCCAACTCCACATTTGTCAAAGCACACAGGACTGCACGCCACAAGGAGTGGGTCCACTGCATACATACTGAAAAATAAAATTTGAAGAAAAAAAGGCAATAAAAGATTCCAAGTTCAAAAGCAATTTCATTTGAGATCTTTTATATCTTGGACTCTGTGAGTTCAGAGATGGAAAAGCAAGCAAAACAAAACAAAATTCAAAAGTCCTCTTCCAGGACCTTACATTCCACAGCCTAATAAGCTTGTCAAGAAAAACAGAAAGAGCATGAGCAGCTATAGAGGAGGTACACACCATCTAAAGTCTGAGAGAAATCTTTTATTACTGGAATAGATTTTCTTATCCTGATCACTTTTGGCTAAAAGGTCTTCTCAAAGCTGTAACTTTTGCTCCTAAAACAAAGCCAGCTCCTCAGAAGGGAAAAGGGGGTGCATCCTGGTCTGCCCTTACACCTTCCATTCTGAGGTACAAGGCCAGTAGACATCCAAGCCCTCCCCTCTCTTCTGCCTCATCACCTCAACTGCTGGTATTCAGTGGAATGCAGCCCCCACTCTGCCGTCTCTGGCCCCCTTTCCTATAGCTATACTGATCCACAGTGGAAAAAACATTCTCCTCCAAAGAGCTCATGGTGTTGGGGGTGTCTGTGGGTTACCAGGTAAAATGAACACCTTCTGGGGACCATATAAGGGGCAAAACATATTTCTTCATCTTTGATGGATATATAGAGTTGATAGCTTAAAAAAATAGCTAAACTGCACTTCTTGTGGGCTTTCTATTTTTTATTTTTTTCCTTTTTCCTTTTCTCCATCCCCCGAGAGCCACCAAGCAGCCCCCTCCCTGCCTTATCTCACTGACTACAGTAATGAGCTCCAGGGGGACCTTGCTACCGCCTTTGAAGTAACACGTTTCTCTGAATACACTTTGAAATTTCTCTTCTACATTGTTTGTTTCTTGTTGGCTCTGAAGGTCTCCTTGTAGGGGGGTCTGACAGCTGTTGGAGGGAGGGGCAGTCCAGCATGACAGTTCTGGAATGTGTGAATTGAACAACAACAACAAAAACACAAACAAAACAAAATAAGAAAGAAATAGAAAAGGAAAAAGAAACCCTTCCAACCCACTGCCAGAGCAGGGATGTAAGCCCTTGGGCTGGAGTTGCTGAAGCGTCCTGTGGGCCACAGGCAGAGGAAGACAGCCAAGGACAGATCCAGCCGGGACTCCTGAAAGCTGTCAGAGAGGAAATGGCCTGTTGGAGACAGGTTCTCTGGAAAGAGCTGAGACAAGCCCAGGGGAGGGGCAGAAAGGGAGAAGGGCTTGGCCCTCCTCTCCTTGGGATTTTAAATGCACAGAAGTCCTGCATCTGAAACAGTTCAGAATCCCTGCAGATTAAGCAAGAAGGAGGAAAGCACATCCATTTTAATCTTTAAACCATCTACACTGAAAAAACGTAAAGCATTTTTTGGTGATTCAAGAAAGGGAAAGTAGATGTAGTGTTGAGGAAGGCAGAAAGAAACCTGGTCTAGAATCATGATTTAGCCATCCACTGGCACTCGGGATGAAAGAATTAAATTTCAACCTATAGAGAATTAATCAGTCATTATTTCCAACTGACTGGATTGCAACTTGAAAGTGTGCCACAGTGGAAATACAGAGAAAACTGGATTGCGCTAGTCTATAAAACATGCAGAGGGCAATCCTATGTCCAGAAATCCAGACTGACAAAGTCCACTCAATATTATTGGGCTCCATTTCCATGTAAGTACTTGTCTGAGAAGACCATTATATTTGGAAGTGTGGGCTAGAGGACAAGGACCCCCAGGGAAACTTGTGTTGCTCCAGCAGAAAAGCAGAAGCAGCGTGAAACTTGCCCAGTTTTAAGGACACAAGGAGCTTTCAGAGTGTTCTCACAGCTGCTTCTCTGGGCTCTTTTTGAACATTTACCTGCGGTGTTGTAATCAACTCAGACTCCTGAATGAATAGGGATTTATAGTCTCATTGACTCCTTTGCCTCACAAACTTATTGAAATTTTAGTCATCTTTGTTTGACTCCTGTGACTTTGCTTTCTTCTCCTTTTGACCCAGTCAGTCTTCAAGTCATGTTTATTCCCCTTTTTGTTCCATATTTTATCTTAGTTCTTACCTTTTTCTCTGGTTGTCAATTCAAAAAGATAAGTGTTCATTGCTTTTGAACATGGAATATATTACTACCATGTTAGCTTGTTTTCAAATTTATTTTCAATATGTATGCAGTGAATCCATACCTTTTGGTGTACAGTTATGTGTTTTGACAATGAAGTCTTGGATAACACTACTATAATCTAGATAGAGAGAATGGTTCCATTATGCCCTGCTCACACACACATTTGTGCTAATCCTTGGTAGTTAAACCCTCCTTACCCTTTACCCTGACAATGACTAATCTGTTCTGCGTTTGCTTTTGCTGGAATGTCACATAAATAGAATCACATAGTATGTGGCCACCTTTGAATCTTTTTCACATAATGCATTTGACATCCATCATGTTGTAGCATATATCAGTACTTTGCTTTTAGAGTACTTAAGATAATAAGGCACGTCTGGAACTTTATAAATATTATATACCAAAGCTACAGTAACTTTCCTATTGAAATGCATTCCTTTACAGATCTGGAAATAGAACAAAGATGCCCATTATCAGTCATTCAGGTTCTAGCCAAAGCAAAAGCACTTGAATAAGAAATAAGAGCTACCAAGATTGAAAGAACTGCAATGAAGCTATAATATTTGCAGATGATACGATCATTTACATAGAAAAATCATCAGACCTGTCATATAAGATTCTGAAATACTTATGAGTAAGCTCAACATGCACAAACCAATAGCATTACTTTATTTTTTTTCCACAAACCGATATATTCACTTATTTAATATCAGGAATAACCAACTTGAAGATATAATAGAAATTAAGTGCCATTCATAGTAACTACAATATATCCAAAAGTATTTAGAAATTGTCTTGATCAAAAGTACACAAAGTCTTTACAAAGAAAAATTTAAAACTCTATTATAGTATAAGAGTAGATTTAAATAAATAGTGATTGCCACCTTGTTCATAGATAACATTATAAAGATGTGTGTTATCTATAGGTTAATGTGGAAATTAAATGTAACTCCCAATAAAAGTACTAGCAGGATCAGCAGAATTATTTTAATGAAATTTAAGAAGTTGATTCTAAGATGTATACCCCAAAAAATAAAAAAATCATGCATGCATCACTAAATCCACTTTAAAAAAGTAGATCATAGAAAACCTTACAAGAATTAATACACATTATAAGTTTATACCAATATAAGCAGCAGAAATTTGCCACAGAAATAAATAAATAAAATAAGTGAGAGTAAAGAGCTTAGAAGCAGACCTGTGCATACATATGCAGATGCTCTATACATGATAAAATAGTAATACAAATCTATAATGGAGTATTTATGTAAAAGATATTTGGGAAAAATACGTTCATTATAAGGAGAACAATAAAATTGAAATGCTATCTTATACTGTATTCAAAAATTAATTCCAAACAGATTTATAGCCTACATATAAGAAGTAAAAAAAATAATACTAGTGAAATAAATTAAGGAAATATATTTGTTACCCCAGGGGTAAGCACATAATTTTTAAATAAGACTCAGAAAGCACACACTCTAAAGCAAATAATAAATTAATTATTGACTTTGCACTGGAAATTATTTAAATTCATGGTAGTTTACTATTGATAAAAGTAAAGTGCCAGACATAGTTTGGACAGATATTTACAATTCTAAAAGGGGTAATATCAAGAACATGAAAGTTATTCCTGCAATCAATTAGACAAAGAAAAACATAATAAAAAGTGGACAGAAAATTCAAAAATAAAGGTCATAGAAAGAAAAAAACAATATTTATAGCAATAATACAATTAATCAGAAAAATGCAAATTAAAACTATCATGAGCTATCAAGTTATACTAACCTAATTGGGGGAGGGGGAGATAAAATGGGATATTTACTGGTGGGAATGTGTAAAATGGTTCAGCCAAACAAAGAGCAATCTGGCATGATTTACTATAATCATGCATGTGCTGAATCTAGGAAACTTCAGTCCCACTATTGTATATATACTTCAGCACAGCAGTCTTCAAAATGAGATTCTTCTGAGGGTACAGAAAAACTAGTCAAGGGGGTATGCAAGCGCAAATAATGTTCAGTGATTTGGTTATCTGATCTTCAAGTTTCTTGTATTCTTAAACTTATCTACTGGTTTTCTTCCTTCCCACTACCTCTCTGATTATTGCTTTTCTCCCACTTTAAAAAGAAAGGCAATGCCTACTACCTCTTACTCATCCCAGAGTCTTACTATTACTGCCATAACTAGCTAGTTAATATTAATGATAGAAAAAAGCAAAGGGGAGTCCAGGCATTATAAGCATCATCATCTGGGCAGCTTCACCAAGAAGCTGCAGGTTCACATTCCCCACAGGGAACCACCAGTCCCTTCCCTGCAAATCACTGGGCGAAGGAATCAAACAAAAGTGAAGATCGGCACAAGAGCAGTGAAGTCTGGGTGAGGTAGGGAAGGTGCTTGCTTGTCAGTCTAGCCTGGGAAAAAGATAATTGGCTAAGGGGCAGAGCCATTACAAGTATATGAAATCCTAAAGGGTTAATTCGTTAAGCTCCTGGTTATAACCCTGAGACAAAGAATTATCTCTCTTATTCTTCTTGCTTTGCTGCTGTTTCCTTCTGCTCACTTGCTATGTGACCCTCACCCACCTGTCATGTGATCTCAGCAGCAGCACTGGCCGTGTGGACCCCACATGCAATGGACTGCAGCTGGGAACACAAGCTAAGCTAGCCAGATGCTGGATTGGACCGTGCTTTCATATAGATCGAAAACTCTGGGAAGTGGCTTTAAGTCTAGCTCTGCTGAAGACAAGATGGGACTTTTTCCATGGCAGAATGGAGGGGGATTGGATCTTGAAGGCGAACTCCCTTAATGTTACATCATTAATAAAGCTTTCCAAGATACCTCTTCCTCCCCTGCGGGTCTCAAGAAATTCTTGTTCCTGCAGCAACTCAATAGCTCCACTTGCACCAGTATTAGATGGGGACACAGAAGGCACCCCACCGATAACATTACTATGGGACATTGTGCCAGAATTTAAAAACCTGAATCCCTGATTCAAACAAAGGGACAATGTGAAATCTGAAGGCAACGTGTTAAAGGAGAAGCAGGGTGATTTGGTCAATGGTGTGATATGCTGAATTCAAATATATCAAAGAGTATGAAAGAAGAGTGAAGACATAGCTCTTTGTATGACCTAAAATTTTCTTCCTTTGACTATTGTCAAAGAAAGCATATATATTTTTTATATTTATTGCACAGTAAAGCTAACGAAGTGTTGCTCATAAGTACATTGTTTTATCCTGGTAAATAGAGTACTCAAAGACTCTGTGCCTTGTCTATTTGTTTTAGAATTTCAGTATTTAAAATCTATAAAAACCACGCTGAACAATACTAATCTATTGTGAAAGGCTCCCTCTGTACCTTTTCATTATTCTGTTATGAGTAAGGCCTAGGTAATTACTCTAATTTTCCCTTTCTAGTTCTCTGCCTCAGTTACATATTTTGTATGATTTCAAGAAAAAGAAGGAGAAAAACTTCATCTTCTCATAGATTAACATTATGTGTTTATGTTAAAAACTTACATTAGAGAGTTTTATGTTTGAACATTGATTTAACTTCTTAGGAGAAACATGTTCATAAACTATGTGAAGTTCATATAATATACTAAAGCATTTAATATTTGAGACATGATTGCAAGGAAGAAAGAAAAAATTACATTTTAATTTATACACAATATTTTGTTGCAGAGAGTTCTGATGGAATAAGCAATAACATTCTTTCAAACTTAAAAATATATTTCATTAGAATAAAATTATGTGAGGGTTGTGAATGGGAAACAAGTTCAAGGAGAACTAGGATGAATGTAAAATTATAGATATGCAATTTGTTTAGGTATTTTTACCCTTTTTTAAAGTTATGGTGAATATCAAAACTCTGTGCTGTGCCCAGATTGTTGTCTCTAAATATTACTTATATTTCAAACAAATAACAACAACAAAACCTGGTCTTTTGGAAAATAGCTGATTCCACATCTGGAGCAGGACAATTATAGGATGAGCCTTGCCACGCATGAACGACAGACAATATCAAAGAATACTAGGGTCATATTAAAGGACACAAAAGCCAGCTTAAAGAGACTTCCATAGCCAAAAATGGGAAAATATGATAAAAATATGACTGCATTATGTTGAAACATACATAAAAGTCCAGAATTCACAGTATTTTTTTTTTAAAGTCCTCATTCATAACCCTTGAAGGTTGCTAGGGCAATGCCTCATTATTCTGAAAACTGATTAAAATAAAATATCATCTGTTTGTATTGTCTTTCCTATAAGGTTGCTTTCTCAGAGTAACCAAATAGCGGATAAGGAAAAGGCCTTCTTTGTAGAAAAGAACAGATAATAAATGCAGGAAGAATCTTAGAATTAGAAATGGATAGAATTACACAACTTTGTAGGCTTAATGAAATACTGGTTATAGTAATCATAGACAGCTGCTAAAACTAGTTGACTGTA